>NW_026925402.1:0-26091 GCF_032062105.1 Saccostrea cuccullata | reverse complement strand
AAGGGCTTCAAACTTAGACCTTGACTCGGCACACAGGCCGATTGAGCAGTGAAATATCAGTGCTATGCCCTTTATGATTATATTTTATTGGTCAGTTTTAATTTTAAAAAGTTAAATATAATGTTGTGATTGAAATTCCCATCTTTTTTCACAGAATTAGAAGAAAAATGCCTGCCCGATACATATCGGAAGTAACTTTTCGATACGATATGATTCTTGAATATCGTATCGATACATCGATATATTGATACAGCCCTATTAATTGTAAGAGAATTGAAGTTATAAATTACGTTGTTTTTCTTGCTTCTATGCATTGTTTTTGGATTTGTTAAAAAAAAATTCAAAAAAGAATTCAAATGGTTAAAAGTATATTTCGGGGGCATCCCTACAAGTTAATGACTAACAGAAATATATCTTGCCATTTTCGGAACAAAACCTTTGAATGAGAAAAAAAAACACCTGAAAATATAATATATTTATGAATCAAAGAAAAACATTTAGTGACAGGGGTTTAACTTCGAACCAAAATTGTAAAAAACCACCTTTATTTTGCATAAAAATCTACTGGATTTCAAAACAACTTGAAATATTACTTCTTCAGGGATTTTGATGCTTTATTTTAAGTATTACTCTCCATGTATATCTGTATACATGTATTTTAAAAAAAAAACCAAAGATCTAATTTTCTAAGCAAGCGCCCTTTTCGCGCCAGCTTTCAAAGTAGGGATCAAAAGCGTTAAACTTTTGAAAAATACCCGGTAAAACTTTATTTTGATTTTTGCAGTTTATTTATGTGGGGTAAAATTAAAGAGATTCACAATTATGAAAACTTTTTAAAGTTTCTTTTTCTGACACCATCTAGAAAATGACGTTTGTAAAGATTAAAATGACAACTGTGGAAACTTGCTGTATTTTTTAAAAATGTAATAAACAAATCTATGAATGCGCATATCTTTGCTCTAATAGACTTTAAACATTTTAGTCTATATAATTTTTTTCCTTTAATGGGAATAAAACAGTTTGTATCATTAATGTTAGGTATAGTATAACTTTTTTTCGTTATTTAAGTTTAAAAGCTTTCAGAAATGAACACTTTATATCATAAGGCCGCTTGATAATACCCGTATGCATTCACCTAATAAGAATATTCCTACCGAAACGAATGTTTTTGTATTAAAAAAAACAAGGGGTCATTAATCTACAATGCACACGGAGAAAACGATCCCAAGGCAATAATCTTTACAATATCGACCAGTGAGTCAAATTTCTTCGTAGAAAAATGACCCCGGTCGATATTCTACGGGGGTCACTTTTCGTTGTTACACCACGACTGTGTCTGGTTTGGAAGTTTTACTGACTGTGGACAATGATGGCTAAAATACAACTATATTGCATGAGAAAAAAGTGAACTTTTCTTGTTTGTAAAGTAACATTCTGCTATTACCTCTACTTGCATATGGCATGGCGTGTAAAACATTGCCTTATTAACCTTTTTGTTATTCCTTTTCGTAAAATTCTGTTTTACTTATTCTAAAAACATATCATTCATGTTCGATGAAATGTGATGGTGATTCATATTTGATAATTTTGTTGTTCCTATTCGATAATCTTGTTTAAAGTCAGCATTACTTTTTTTTCAGTTTTTCAGAAAAGTTCACGCAGAATCTTACTTCAAAACTAATTATTCTAATTCAATTTTTAAAGCATTTTCAAATTCAACAACGTAAATTGTTCAACGTTCAATGAAAAAAATGCTCAAAAATCCACAAAGAAGCAAGATTTATAGGGTGACTATAGCTATTTCTTGTGAAGGAAGAATGTTTAGCAGAAAATTCTGCATATTCTGCACATTTATTAAATTAATATAACTTTAGCCCAACATAAATTTACTCGGAAAATATTTTCCGTTATGATATGCTAAGCATATTTAATATAGGTCTCAATTCATATTTTTAGAACAAATTTTACAACGTCCCTCAACAAACTTTGTCGAGAAATGAAGATATGTTAAAGAAGTCAAGTTAAAATTTTCAGAGTTTTTTGCCGGAAAATCACATATTTTGACCAATATTTCAAAATTAACGTTAAAGACAGATGATACAAATAAACTTATGTCGAAAAATTTGAAAATAACAACTTGGGTCATGTTTAAAGTAAATCAATAATTTTCACCGCATAGTTTTTAATTTTTATTCAAATTCCACAGAAATGGGATTTGAAGTGAAAAATATTTTTATAGATTAATAGGAATTGTTTCAGAGGGGTAGACCTTTGAACATCACATAAGGTTTACAATTTCTTTATATTCTAGAAATTTATTATTTGCATCATTTGCAATGAAATTAGGTCAAAAAATATATACCAATCCAGGCATCCATTTTTTTGTTTGTATCATCTGTCCTTAACCTCACTGGCCCCAACTTTTTCTTTCATTATTTTAAACGACTCGATACTTGTGACTGATCAGCGCTCAAGTTGTAAAAAGTTTGATACAAGAAAGTATTTTAATGCCTATTTAGATTTTTATTACCCCAAATATGTTTCTTTTTCAGTGCAGAAAGGTCGCATAAAAATTTTCGCGCATTTATTTGCAAGATTTGTTCAATGATGAATATTATTCAAACCATTATATGTAGAATAAGATTACATTTATTGCTATAGTTAAATCTGATAAAACATGATAAAGGTTAAAGTAATTAACCAAAGAGTTAAACTTTAAGTTCAAAAAGGTCAAATTTATTGTACCGTAGCTCAGTAAGATGCACACTGACCCCCCTATTTTTTCTGCGAATTTTAGTCATACTATATGAGTACTTATCCAAAACATACTTCCCAAAATTCCTTGATTTAACAAATTTCAAAAAAGGTGACATACCTTAAATGCTATGGTCGCTATATTGACTTTTTTTTTTACAAATACCATTTACAAATATCATTGGATTTTGGCCGATGTGTTTCATACTGAATTTGATTAGATGGAATATTCTGACCACCTGCTCAATTTATAGGAGTGTCTTTCTAGACACAAAGTCTTGAGATCACTAAAAAAAATAACTAGAAAAATTCAAGTTTTTATACTTTCAAATGAACAGAAATATTCTTTAATTTACATAAACATCAACATACATAGGCGTCGGAACCGGGGGGGGGGGTACTAGGAGAAGGCTTAGCCTTCCCACTTTTTTTGCAAAGATAGACATAATATAGATATTGAACATTGGGAGCAGGTATAACCCCCCCCCCCCCCACTTTCAACATGCACATTCTACTTTAGGTCAAAAGGGTGAATGGTAGTGTTTACAAAAGAAAAAATTGGTACTGAAAGAAGTTTCTAACTGTCCTGCCAGGGAAATGGAGACATTTTCCTTTTTTTTTTTTGCTTTGTAAAGAAGATGGGTGAACAAGGCGGGCAGAATGCCGATAGCGTCGGATATTAAGAAATCATATTCAGTACGTGAATTGAGCATTTAAATTAACTTCTCATTATTAAATTTATGAAATTATGAGAAAAAAAATTTTCTGAGGGAAAAAAAAAACTTTCTTTTATAAAAATATAAGATGATATTCGTGGGATTACTTTAAAAATATTTTTATTGAATAATTCAATAAGGATTGGGCAACAGACAAGGCCTATGTACACCCTCTCCTTGTATAATAGGTCAAGATACAGTAAATAATAATACCTGTACATGATAATCAATAAAATTATAATGAAAAATAAAGATTCACAATCAGTATTATTAATCAATGTTATGTTTCAAAAAAAATGACAACCCCCTAACTGTATACATATTATTTGATATTCGTGGGATTCGAACCCTTGGCAATAAAAATCTGACGTATCATACTTCTTTGAGACTAACACGCTAACCATTATGCTACACGGCTCATGATCATTCTGGGCATTTAAATTATGTTTGTTATATGACCCTTTACTTAATGGACTTGAAGTATTTTTCGGAAAGATGCGAATGTTTTGTCATAAAAGTGTACTTTTAAGGCATAGTGGGTCTTCGCTCCATAGTTTTGTAAACCAAAAAATGTATATTTTATTGCAAACTTTCAGAATTATCTTTCAGAAAAATGGAGGGAAGACCTACTCATATTGAAATTTTTTTTAAAGGATAAGAAAATGATCCTTTTTGTTCTTTTTAGTGCGTGTATGCTTTTTCATAGGCAAATATTTTTAGTCTTGGTGAGATTTTTGTAAATTGTAGAGATTTTACAATAAGTATACTTAAATATTAGCTGAAATATCAAATAAAATTTGGATATAATTGAAATTAATTTTTTTCCCTTCTTATCTGTCGCACTATAGGCACCTCGTCCGCCTCATCCACCCATTTTCTTATATTTTTTTTTAGGTTTTGAATTTTTTTTCTTTTTCACATTCCCCCCCCCCTTTTCAATTTGCCTCCGATACCAATGGCATATGTATTCTTTTTATTCTTTGTTTTGCAAAGTATTTTACGTGGAAGGACAAATTTCTGTAAAAAGCTGATAAAGAAATTTAAAGAACTGCTCAAGAATATATAAATACGGCCTGATAGGTGTATGTCAGTTTATTTTTTAAGGTCATTGCTATAGACGACATAGTTTGTTTTTGAAATACTATACCTATTATTTACAATGGCATAGAAGACATCATTTGATTTACAAAAGCTTTGGGGAAGAAAATTAAAACAATCTAGAGAATGCACTCGACCTTCAAACAGTTAAAAGAACAAAACAACTGAAGCAAGCCTTTGATCACTATACATGCATAATCATAACAGCAATTACTTAGAACTAAAAAGCTAATAATGAAAGTTTAATTATAATCATTTTCATGTCGTGCCAATAAAGAAAGGATTTCCCAAGACCTCCACTCCAACATTTTCTTTTTTTAAATGCAATTTTCTCATTAGATGACATGTATGAATCAAGCAATAATGAAACTAAGCAATGTAAAGGCATTGTCAAAATCAAATTTTGTGGAAAGACAACGTGTTTAAATTTGTTGAATTTTATTTCGTAATTCTAAACTTTAGAAGGCAGACAATTGAAAATTCAAACCAAATGAATTTTTGTTTGAATAATTAGAATACAGGAGAAAACACGTTTTCGGTGGCAAAATAATGTTTTCGTCCATAGAGCATTTGCTATCTACTGCGTAGTTTATAAACTACGCAGTTCATAAACTAATAAAAATTCATAAATTACCAACGCGAAGAAAGACCTCTATTTTTGCCATTGATTTAAAGCTAACATTTTTTTAACTTTGGGTATTGAATTATTTCACCTTCCTTGTTTTATTATAACTGCACTTAGTAACGCTGAAAAATTTAAACTCGTATACAAGTGCACAAAAATTTTCTTTACATATAATTTATGGATTCATGGTATTAAATGATCTCATTAAGTTTACTCCATTTGATAATCAAGACAATTTTAAATGGCCTATGTAATCAAATTTAGAATTTTTAATAAAAAAGAGTATATTTTTGAAAACCGTTGGCTTAATTGCATGTAAAGAGGATATTTTAAAAATCCGTTTAACCTTTTTATATACTTCTACTGTTAAATGTTCAAATTTTTCGATTAATCAAATGTTAGTTCATATTAAATTAATTTTTTTTGTTATTGTCTGTGCAGTGTCAAATTTACTAACATATTTTTTTTATTTGTTGAAATAAGAAATCAATCATAATCAGAAAAAAAACTACGTTTTTTTCATAGGACAGGGTAATTCCAACAAAGATTTAAGCCAGATATTGTCCATTCATTTTCATATGTTTAAATATAATATAAAATTTGAATGAAACATTGAGAAAACGCCCAGTATTAAAATCCTAGCCTAGTATGATTCATTGAAACAATACATGACTGTATAAATCAGGTCCTTTAAAAGCATTAAAGAAGGAATACCATGGAGGAATAAACCTTTTCTGTAATTGTAACAGTTGATATCCTTGATTCATCAATTCCTTTGTCAAAAGCTTGCCTTCTTTTAGAAACTGTTTGGGCATAGAGCATGTACTAAAAGATATAAGGAGGCCATAAGATTACTAGTACAGCATATTGCTACAAAAATAAGGAAAGTTGAAAAATTTTTAATATTCCAAACAACCAACATGAATTTGAATTATAAAACATCCAAAATATAGAACTGTTGGTCATTTTGTGTGAAAATGTAGGACTTTTGTATCTTCATAGCTTATCTTGCATCACATAATACTGAAAAGCTTTGGTAAAGGAAAGATAAGTTATTTCTCAAAAAAAAGGTTTGTCATATTGGAATTTTGTACTCACTTGACAAATTATGCATAGGTATTATAGAAAGGATATATTGGCCTCAGTACTTAAGACATTTTTTACCTTTGCTGCATCCCTGGACGGATATTATCTGTTTCAATACCTTTTTTTTCTTTCAAACACTATTAATATGTTTTCAGTAGCAAGAATGGACTCCGGAACATAAAATATCATAAATTTTAAATATTCTCCCATTTTACTTCTCTTTACAAATGAAAGAAAAATGTGGAATGAACAAAACCTTTAAGATACTTAAAAATTCCCAGGAACTTTTGTACAATTTGAAATCACAAGATTTTACCAAAGTCAACAGTTGAAAAACTTGCGACTTTAAAACTTTATACACAACTATTCCCCACAACGTAAATAAATTAAAGTCTAGGATTTTTTTTATATTAGGCCATTCCAAGTTTTTTCTCTGTTTAGCGTCCACCCATCTTTCAAAAACCTAGCTACCTATTCACAAAAAAACACACAAGTCAAAAAAATAAAACACATATTTTATAGTAATAAGAATGACGTAATTCAAAAGATATGATTTCATTTATCTATTTTTCATATAAAAGAAAGTTATTTTCTTTAGCAAAATCAAAATATTTAAATACTGAAACTATTCCAATAATGCAATATTATACAAATATTTAGAGATATTGCCGGAAATCACAAATTTTGACCTGAATAATTAATTTTCGGACTCCTGATTCTGTTTGTTTTTTTCTGACATGGGTGTCAAAAACCAAGGCGCACGCGGACGCTAAACATAGAAAAAACATGGAATGGCCCTTTTGACAGCTTCTTTTTCAATAAAGATAGAATTCGTAAATTAACTTACCTTATCATTCAACTGGTCATTTGCAAAATTATTTTGTCTAAATTTTAAGTTTGATCTCTCAGTTGATTCGATACGCAAGAGCATGCTCTACGTATGTACAATTTCTAAAACGAGGTAAATTATTTCCAAACAAGTTGATAAAACAAAAATATCAGCATCTCGTTTAAAAACAAGTTGATGAAACAAGAATATCAGCATCTCTTTTAAAGTCATCATTTCGTAAGTTCTTTGGTCGATACAATATGACCTCGTCAGCAAATACAATTTATTATTGAGTCAAATGCTGCATGACTGACGTTTTTCATAATATATATACAATTGTTTGTCCATTATTATGTTCCCCAAACGAAGTTGGGGAACATATTGTTTTTACTCTGTTTCTTATTATTATTAAGGTCTTCCGTTTCAGACGGAAGACCTTATAGTGATTCTACTGTTTCTTTTTATTATTATTATTATTATTATTATTTTATTTTCCCTTTTCTTTTTTGACGATTTCTCAGAGTTGACTAGACAGATTCTCATGAAATTTTCAGGGATGATAGAGAATCAAAATATCTTCCAAATGTAGTTTTCAGTTTTTCAAAACTCACTTCCGGTCGTCAAATATGTCCGATTTCCGTTTTTACAAAAGAGATCATGTCCGGACGATTTCTCAGGAACGGTAACAGATTACGACACGAAACTTTCAGGAATAATAGATCATGACAAGTAGATTTGTGCAATATGTTTAAGTCCGTCCTCCGTTACTTCCGGTCGTCACAGGAAGTGGTCAAAGAAATCGAAAATTTCAACTGTTTCTTTTTTGAAACTTATTTGCATCACGTTATAGCATTTTACTTGCAGTTTTGAAATATATCAGTATCACCGGAAACAAAAACGACAACTTCCGGTTATGAGAGAAAAACTGCATATTTTCAGTATTTTTCTTTCCCATAAATATTTTTTATAGATAAAGTATTTATAATGATTTTTGGATATGTTATTCAGATTGCAAATGACTACAGTAACGTCAAATATCTTTGTAAAATTCACTTCCGGTCGCGTGATTTCCTGTCCTCAAAATGAGAAGTTATCATAGCGAGATCTCGTAAACGATAAGAGATTAAGACACAAGAATTATATAAGTGGTAGATCTTGATAAGTAGGCAAATTCAGTTGGAATAAGATCGTTAGCCGTCACTTCCGGTCGTCACAGGAAGTGATCCAAAAATCAAAATTTTTAACTTTTCTTGCGCGAAACATTTTTTGCATCACATTATTACATCTTATTTGTATTTTTGAAAAATATCAGTCCCACCGGAAACTAAAACGACAACTTCCGGTTATAATAGAAAAACTACATAATTTGTGTATTTTTCTTTCCCATAAATATTTTTTATACATAAAGTATTTGTGGTGATTTTTAGATATGTTATATAGACTGCTTATGTCTACAGTAACCTCAAATATCTTTGTAAACTTCACTTCCGGTCGCGTGATTTTCTGTCCTCAATATGAGAAGTTATCACAAAGAGATCTCGGAAACGGTAAGAGATAGAGACGCCAAACTTGAATGAGTAATAGATCTTGATAAGTAGGCAAAACCATAAGGGTTAAGATCGTTTGCCGTCATTTCCGGTCGTCACAGGAAGTGATCAAAGAAATCAGAAATTTCAGCTTTTTTTTGGAATACTTCTCGGCATCACATTATTGCATCTTATTGGTTGTTCTGATATATGTCCGTCCCACCAGAAACAAAAACGGTAACTTCCGGTTATGAGAGAAAAACTGCATAATTTGAGTTTCATACTATCCCATAAATATCTTTTATAGGAAGAGTATTTGAAATGATTTTAGAACCTCTAATTCAGACTGCAAATGTCTAGAGTAACTACAAATATCTGTTAAAATTGATTTCCGGTCTCATGATTTCCTTTCCTCAAACTGAGTAGTTATATAGCTAGATATTGGTTATGGTAACACATCAAGACACTTATAAGAATAATAAACTTTGAAGAGTGAACAAAAGATATAGGGATAAATGTCTCCGCCGTCACTTCCGGTCGTCACAGGATGTGATTTGAAAAATCGAAAATTCCAACTTTTTTCTTTCCAATTTTTTTTTTCATTACTTTATTGCATCTAATTAGTAGTTTTGAAATATGTCAGCTCCACCAAAAATAAATTTAAAAAAATAAAAACAACGAAAACTTCCAGTTAAAAGAAATAAAACAACACCAAGGGTCAAAAGGTCAAGGTCATTGGAAGCGTATTTAAATTGCTTATATATGCCACATGACCTTGACCTTTGAGTTTGATGTTTGACCTTTGACCTTGACCCTTACCAAAGAGTTATTTTTTTTTATATTTAGCTTGATACAGCTTCAAGTGTTAAAGTCGAGTTTAAAAGGTTTTTGAATAACCTCGATAAATGACCTTGACCTTTGACCCCATTGACCCAAAGGTCACAATCAAGTTTGAGTCCATGGGGATGTTTACATCTCTCACTTTAACAAATGCTTATATACCCCCCTTTTTTTCCTTTTTTAAAAAATCAATAGGAACCTAGAAAAATTTTCTACAGTTCAAACGACGACACAGATCGACATGAAATTTAAAGATTGCAGTAGAAGACACATCAAAGAAAGTGTCCTGAGTGTTTAACAGTGAGTCTCTGAAGTATATAATGAAATTCTAATGAGTATCGGCAACAACTACATTTTTTTTCTGTCTGAAATCTAGGTGCTGATGAGCATGAAAACTAATCAAAGCTTGTATTGGGTATTTCTTCACTTTTTGTCAATAGCATTCGATTCTCCTGCTCAAATACGAAATTTTAATACCAAGTATTCTTGATCTCCTTTGTATGTAGAGTTTATTTCAATTTTATTTACATTGAATATTAATTGAATGGATCTAAGAAATAGTCGTTTTTCCCTACCAAATCAATTTCTACGCAATTCAGATAGCTTAGATAAATTTCAGTTACCTCCCTTTGAACGGCGTGGTGTAGAGAAAATGTCCATGACTCACAACTGCATGAGATGTTTTGACCTTGAAGAGTAGGTCAAGGTCATTGGAAAACTAGAGAAATTGTCGATTTATATTTGACCTTGACCTTTGACCCCTTACTCAAAAAGTTATAAAGAAATATTCATTACCTTTATCTAGATTCAGCTTCAAGTGTTAATCTCAAGTTTATCTCTCTCTCTTTTTTGGACGACCTTGACCTTGATAAATGACCCCCTATTGATCCAAAGGTCACAATCAAGTTTAATGTCGTTGAGGTATTTGCAACTCTTACTCTAACAAATGCTTATATCCTCCCCCCTCCTTTCTTGAAAAAAAAAATCAACAGCAGTATAGAGAAAATGTCTACAAGTCAAACGACAAGTATATCGACATAAGATTCGGAGTAAAAGCAAGAAAAGACCTTAAAGAAAGTGTCCTGAGAGTTTTAAGGTGAGTCTCTAAAATATAATGAAATTCTAGTGAAAATCGGCAAAATCTGCATTTTTTTTTCTGTGTGAAATTTTGTATTGCTGAGCATAAAAATTAATTAAAGCCCGTATTGGCTATTTCTGCAATTTTTGTTAATATCATTCGATTCTCCTGCTCTATTACGACATTTAATACCAAGTACTCTTGCTTTCTTTAGTGTATGGAATTTATTTCAATTTTATTTGGATTTAATATTAATAGAATGAATCTTGATTTCATTTGAAATTTGATTTTTTTTTCTAGAATAACACAATCCCAAGAAATTGCGACTTTCAGCATAGTAAAAAGAAATATACGTTTCTTCCCTGTGTTTCTCATCTAGAATTACATTTTTGGAATTATTTTATTTATGCTTCTTACATTGAATTTCATGCCTATTTCGGTCAGGAATGTTAAAACCCGAACCCGATTCTCTGTTTTCCTTTTCCATAATTACAAACTGCCTTGCATCTCTCGCTCATGTGTCTCACATGCTCTTAAATAATTTATCGCCATCCATTTCAAACATAAAACAACTCAAATCGGATATTTTCAAACATCTCTTTAATACATGTATAATGCACATATGATGCAGGTACACATGGGACATTTCACAACGTTTTCACTTACGCTTCCGTCTTGATGCGCAGATCAAATGCATGTTATTCATATTATTAGGTATATCGTAATTTTAATCAGACCCTACCCCTTACATCTTAACTCGAAAACAATCTCATTCAAGCTCATATATACACCTAGGAGCGTATTACAATGTTTTGAACGTGCTCCCTTTGCGTGATCAATGAATTCGTGGTTATCCCCGAGTCGACTCGTATAATCCAGGAAGTCTGTTTAGAGTATATTTATACCAACTGCGAGCCCAATCTAAAATCCTTGTGGAGAAATGAGAATTTTGCTGTTTTATTTATTTTCTTGCTTTTTTTTCTACTTTTTTCACCCCAAATGATATTGAAATGCTTATAAAGGTGGAAAGGCCGATAATTGTTCACTGAACAATTAGTAGACTTGTTTATGATATGTCTGTCTTTTTTAAAATAGAAAAAAAAACATCCTGCAAACAGATTAATAGAGGAGAACGGAAGACCTTCTTTGTTGCTGTAGCAACAAGAGTTTCTAGTTATTATTATTATTATTATTATTCCTGGGAAAATTTTGTCCTCGAGTGATCTTGTAAACTATACATCCGACTAAGGTAAATTGTTTTTAGGGTCAGTAGACATGTTATGTAGATTTGCCGAACGAAGGTCATTTTGCGCGCACGTGCTTGCAAGAGCGCGCACGTGCAACACGAGAAATGACCAATATAATGGATATTACTGTAACTTTTCTTTTTTTGGAAGAATTTTTTTGAAACTCATAATATAAGGATACATTAGTAGTATAGACAAGATGGCATGGTCAAAATAGCAAGATCTCACGCGCATGCACGTGCGCTTCGCTCTGATTGGCTGAAACTAAAGTCTCAATATCTTTCTTGTTTCTTGTCATAATCTTTTGAAATTTTGAACATTGTCCTACATTATAAAGGTCTACAGCATGATATATAAAAATTTCCATCAAAGCATGCGCATACGCGCGTGCTGCAATCTGATTGGCTGAAACTTTAAATGGCTATATCTTCTTTGTTTTTTGACGAAATGCATTGAAATTTGAAACATAGTCATGCATTGGGATATCCTAAAATATAATATAGGAAAAAATCATGAAATCACGCGCATGCACGTGTGCTGCAATCTGTTTGGCTGAAACTTTATATAGCTATATCTCCTTTGTTTTTTGACGAAATGTTTGGAATTTTAAAATATAGTCATTCATTTAGATACCCTTCAATACGATAAAGATAAAAATTTATGAAATCACGCGCATGTATGTGTGCTGCAATCTGATTGGCTGAAAATTCAAATGGCTATAACTCCTTTGTTTTTCAACGAAACAGGATGGGATTTAGAACATAGATAAATATAAGGGACTCCTAAAAGAAGGTGTAGTCATTATGCAGGTGCTTGCACGCGAAATGAGTAAAATTAAAAATACATTCGAATGAGTGTATTTTTGAATACTTATGGATTAAATGCTTTGATATTAAGTATATTAAAATTTTAGATAGTGTAGACAAGATAATATGGTCGTTACGCAAATGAACACGCGTGCAATGCCTATTTTTAAATATATTTTGTATTTTTCTGGAAGACTTTCATTAAGTCTAAATTCCATAAAGTATTTCTTATTTAATAGAGATTACAGGGAATATGGCACCAAAAGGGAGGTGGCTAGCGTTTGGGGAACATCTGTAACGGTCCCCGTTACAATTAGCACTAGTTTACACACTGAATTATCGACGGATTTTTCCGTTATTTACCGATTATAACAAGGAGCACACAGTGGGTATGATCGGTCGGCAGGGGATGCTCACGCCTCCACGGCCCCTGATCCCACCACTGATGTTTTGGAGGTCCGTGTTTCCTCTGCTCCAATTTGTTCAGTTTAAGGGACTTTTGAGCTTGAATATTCTTCGTTATCTCCATATATTTCATTGACGGTAAAAAAGTTGAAGTCTTCACGTTTATTATAAAGTTTTGTTTTAAATTTACCATTAATGTCATCTTTCAGCAAAATATCAAATTATCAGATTGTCAGACTCTCTTGTACCTTTTATTACAAGTGTACTGGGATATATCCCAGTATAATTAGTCGACATATGAATATAGAAGTAACTTTTGTTAATTGATTATACATGTGCACATATATGTATATTTCGTCAATATATCTAAATGTCAAGATGAAGACCACAGAAAATGTTTTAAATTTATTTTTCCAATTTTAAATAAATTCTGCTTTATGTGATTATATACAAAATACATATAGGTCTGCTGATAAAGGATTGCAATTAGTACCAATAGGTCATTCTGACAGACTTTTTGATCTCCAAAAGCTATATAATTTTTTCATTCAAAAGTGCAAGCATCTATTAATTATATAACAACTTCAGTGTACTTGTGTGAAAATCATGTGCAAGTCTTTCTGAGTCTTTGGAGTTCCGATAGTTTCTTACTGCGTCCCATTATTTACAGTTATTTTTATACTCGTATGAAGCAGAATTCATTCATGAAAAGAAGCCACTCGCTCTGGTCTTAGATTTATTTCGACAACGTTTTTCTATTATAACTCTAATACGGTATTCAATTTCATTCCCACATGTAACGTTGAATCAGTATATATTACTTTGAACTCGAAATGAAGGATATCACACAGTCCGACTCATCTGTATCATACTTGAATATTTTTACTAAGAAAAAAAATATTGATATCCTAACAAAAAAGTTTGTGATAATCGAGAGTCTTCAATTTTTCGATTATCAACTTCCTTTATTCTAGAAGTATACATGTACCATCATCACCAGCATATGGAGCTTACGTCTCCCAATTGATTCGTTATTCGATAGTATGCTCCAAATACAATTTCTGAACGAGGCAAGATATTGCAAATAAATTGAGGAATCACGTCTTATTTAAAGTCAAATTTTGGAAAACTCTATGGTAGATACAATGAGTTTGTCAGCAAATACGGTCTCTCATTAAGTAAAATGTTGACTGACTTTTTTTTCTTACAAATCGTAAGACAGTGAATAATTTTCACAGTGAATTGCCTACGGATTTTCCCGTTTGCCCGATCATGATTAGGAGCTCATGTTGGGTGTGATGCGTCAACAAAGGATGCTTACCTTTCCTTGGAGCCAGATTCCACCTCTTTTGTGTTTAAATGTGTTTGCTCTGCTCCCTATATTTATTATTTCAATGGACTTTTGAGCTTGATATCTGTTCGTTATCCCTCTGTTTGATTTTACAGGTCAGCTACACCAACATCCAAACATTGAATGGCGGACAGGAGCTATTATTGAAGGTTTATACCGTAAATGTTGCCCCGGAGGAGAATCCAAGTAAGTTAAAATATATGGCTTGAAAACGCAATAATTATATCAAATGTGCTCTAATGATATAATGTACTAAAAATAAAGGATAGTCTTACATCACATTATCAGGAGGGGGTCGGGGGCCTATCCCTGATTCCAAACATAACTTTTTACTATTGAAAATGTTCAATGAAAGCCTGCCCCCCTTCCAATGTTGCAATATAATGAAATCAGGTAATGTGGTGAATTGGTTTACCAAAAAAGTTGCCCCTCCTCCAAAGAAATAAGATTTGAGAAATTTGGAATTTTGACTTTAATTTTTGCTTGTCAAAGTTTTTCCAGGTAAGATGATTTTTTTTCTGTGGCTTGTCCCTCCCTTAGTTTTCAATAGCGATAATACATGTACGTATTTGCACCAATAAATGGTGTAAATGTATCAGATATAAGTGACCTTTTTACTGCTAAATGATACAAAGTGCGTTAATGATATAAATTATAGAGTTCTTCCTTAAACGATGAAAGTGATATTATTATCATTAATAGATGCAAAGGCAAGGATGTCTCCAAGTTCCTAGAAAAAGGGTGCGGGTAGGGTGTCGAATGGGTATGAATGACGGTCAGGAAATGTTACATAAAATTATGGGTATAATATTGGTTAGTTCTGACCGAAGGAATAGCCATATCGTATATCCAGGCCAAATTTAACCAAATCCTTAAGTTAGTTTATTTTCTTTTTAATTGTATAGTATTTCTTTTTTTCAGATGTAAAGGGTATTGACAATGACTTTTCAAAATGGTAGGTATATTTTAATTGCCCTTGGAATATTGTACGGAAGCCCAATAGTGCAAACCAAAAATAAATAAAGAAAAACGAAATTATTAAATAAAGAAAAACGAAATTATTAAATAAAGAAAAACAAAATATTAAATAAAGAAAAACGAAATTAATATATTAAATATATAAGAAAAACGAAATTATTTAATAAAGAGAAACGAAATGATTAAATAAAGAAAAACGAATTTGATATATTTAAAGAGAAACGAAATTAATATATAAAGAAAAACGAAATTATTAAATAAAGAGAAACAAAATTATTAAATAAAGAAAAACGAAATTAATATATAAAGAAAAACGAAATTATCAAATAAATCATTTCGTTTTTCTTTATTTAATAATTTCGTTTTTCTTTATTTATTTTTGGTTTGCACTATTGGGCTTCCGTAATATTGTGTCACGTACTCGATTTGAATTATTGACTATATCTATCATGGTACTAGAATCATATATTTTTGCATTATTTCTTGGAGCTTCCCCAAACCTTTTGCCATGGAATTAATCGTTAAATTAACACTACATATAATGACAAATTTTACAGAGGTAAGCGTTCTATAGAATGCACCTTAGAATTAGAATCGGGATCGTAATTCACTTTAATCGAAATAACTGTCGTTTGGTGGGAAAGCTCTGAGTTTCAAGTTTCAAGGAAAAGAGAGAGAAGGGGAATCTGAAGTTAAGAAACAATATTTGTCGGGGGAAAGGAGAGAAGGTGAATTATTTTCAAATATTTTGGTTATTGGCTCCATCTTGCATTGCAGAAAATGGTGGATTACTGGATATGGCATATCCGATGCGTAAAGTTAAAAGGAATGTCGGATCATTCAATTTCTCAAAAATAAGTTCAAACATAAATGTTGTAAATAGCTAAATTAAGTATAATGTGACTTTATTATGTATTTTGATAAATTGACTGTTTCATGATCACTAAAGTACTGTTCTTTTGCAGAGCAAAATGTTACATTTTGGTGAAATGCAACCATAAATAACAGATATTCGCAACTCCGCCTTTAACATGTTTATTTATTGAAACATGTGAAAGTATTATCCGAAGAATAATTCTTTATAGCGAGCGCAGCGAGTGTCGCGAAGCGACGCTTGCAAAGCAAGCTCAATAGACTAACGTGTCAGAACAGAGGAAATTCGGATTAAAATCTGTACATACATCAGCCAAATTTCTCTGTGAAACATTCCCAGAATTCCTGCACTACCCAATGTCCTTTGCGCGAATATTGCCGAATAAATAAATAAATAATAACGTAAAGCATATATCAGACTTTCAGTTTGTAGAAATCTTTCAAAGAAACAAGAAATAACTTTGCAATGTTTTTCGACATAAATTGCACTAGTTCTATAGTTTCAAACAGACGCTCGGCTGTCTCTGTAAGCTCTGACGAGCTTTGTGACGTCGTATGACGTCACAGCTAGTCGAGATGTCTCGTGCGGCTTGACATTCGAAGCAGGGCTCCCACTGGACCAAAAATCTTTTTCGCCACTTTTGCGTGGAGCGTATCACGACCTTTTTTACGAACAATATTCCAATCATATTGATCATGCCATTCATATACTACTGCATTCATTTTTAAATATGTGCCATATATCATATCATATCTACTATAACATTCATTTTAAACTTGTGGTCATTTCAATCATGACCACAATTTTCCTGAAAAAATAACAAGTTGCATGTTTTATAATATTTTATTGTGGATTTAAACAAGATATACTAAACAGATATCATACATGTAACAGATACAGTGGTATGCATTTTATAACATCATAAATAAAGCACTACATTTACACATATCAAAGTAACAATAATGAAAGTTTCAAGCACCAGCATAAAAGTCACAGCACTGTCATTCACTTAAAAGATGTTGGGAGCACTAGTCTATTAGACTGTTTCACTTCACATCACCATATCACAGTCACTGAAAGTTCACAGAGAAAATCCTCCTGGATTTGGTGCGACTCCATTTTTGGAAGGCTTCCTCATAGTCCATTTCCTCTGATTTGCTGGAGATGGAAAGTCTCATAAGGTTTTCAGTGTGGAAATTTTCAGGGAGTTTCTCACATCGGTCTTGATTAGGTTCTGCCGGCTGAAACCTCGTTCACAGTCTGCAGTGCTGACAGGAGCAGTGAGCAGGCGTTCAGCAGCAGCTGCCACGATGGGAAACATTGCCCTAGCCCTAAATGCTACCTGACAAATATCTAAGCTGCTAGACCCTACCCTAGAATTTGAATCTACCTTAGCCCTGCAGAACTCTACAAAATTCCCTAACTCATCCTTACAATCTCTGACCTTGGCTACCTTACATACTGAAAGATGGTTTGCTATGATATCTATGTCCTCAGAAGGAGGAGTCCTATCAACAACCGTCTGAGGATCAAAAAACCTACTCAAAGCTGATAAAACCAAAGCATCACCCCTATCAGTAAACCTAGACTGCAAACTAGCCTTAACACCCTCTATAAAAGTGCTACATGCCCTAACTGCCTCTGACCTTTGTCCTAGACTATCCCTTACTATCCTAAACTCAAATGTGTAAAGACCTGATTCATCAAGAGTTGGCTCAGATGGAGCATGCTGCAGAAAGGCAGACAAGTTACCACCAGGGTTGCTAATCAAATTGTCCAAGACCTTGACAGTTGAATGCAGAAGGCAATTGACCTCAGTGAAATCTAGGTCTGACCTTTGATATGACCTTGACAACACAGCTAATGGCTTCAAAGCGTCAGCTAAGAAGTGTGCAACATACAGAAACAGAAGTTTGAGAAGCTGGGGTTGAATGATCAGACCCCGAATTGGAAGTAAAGCCAAACATGGACAATTTCTGAATTTTAGACTGACTGGAGTCAGAATCTAAAAGTTTGCGTTTCCCCATTTTGACAAGCCAAATGCCAAAAAATAATGGGGTATCGAGTAGAATTGGCATGGCGTTTTTATACTGGTACGTACTAAACTTCAAAGAAAATTATTAATGTAAATTGCTATGTACATATCAATAGCCACCGACTTATTGTTTATAAAATATTCGCCGCATCTTCAAAAAGTAAAGACAAACACATCTCAATTAAAATGTTTTTATCAACAAGCTTGGACGTAAATAAACAGCACATCAACATAATCGATGCCTATGCAGTAATCAGGATAATCCGGCAAATTTAATGAGCCACGCTATCAGGGTTTAAGATTTGAACTTGACACTAATTTGAATACGATAATCATAATGGGTGAGAATTTGATTGCCAATTAATTGACCACAGCTTCCAATCAATATACAGCACTCGGTAATTTTGCCCGGGGTTATTCATGCTATTGTCTCTACTAGTTTACCTGTACACAGTGTAGTGTGTTCATTGAAGCGACGAGAAATTTCCGGTCGCACGTGTCATGGCTGTGATAACAGTCTGGCTGAATAAACAAACAGCCTCAGGTAAAAAATGAAAACACAAGACACATTTTACATACATTTTATTGCAAAAAATCATTTTCGCCACTTCTCAATTTTTTTTCGCCACTTTTGAAAAAAATTCGCAATTGGCGCAAATGGCGAATCGCAGCTCGAGCGCTGATTCGAAGTGGCTGATCTCAAGTGTTTTTGATGGTAAAACTGCGCTCGCCCCAACGGTCACACCGTAATACATATGTGGTCTTGTACTTCTGTCTAAAGTAAAATTAATAGCGAGCGCAGCGAGGCGGCGCGAAGCGCCGCTCGCGTAGCGAGCTCAATAGACTAACGTGTACAAACAGAGGAAATTCAGGTTGAAATCTGCACATATTGATCCAAGAAGTTTTTATGAGTCCACGTGAACGCATTCTTCAATCCCAATAGTCCTTTGCGGTGCATAGCAACATGGTGGCTAAAACATAGCAACAACTTACTTTAAAAAAATTACAAACAACGATTAAATGCAATCTCCATGCCACAAAACTATCGTTTGTGTTCTAAGTCAACTGGACTTTTTATTTGACGTCATACTTTCGTCACTTTAATGGCTCGGGTATTTCCGATTTTGTCGGAAACTTCCGAAAAGTTCGGAATCTCGATCCCGATGCCTGGGAAGTGATGAACTGAGGATAGGCAGTGCAAGTAAAAGTGTAAAGGTTTTTGATAGTTAAATAACTGCGCTCGCCCCAACGTTCGCACCGTAGAACATATTATTAATTGCATTATGGGTGTATGATTTCTTGAATTTTATGGATAACTTTTTAAAAACAAAACTCGGTAAATTAAAGACGTCAGTAATCAAAAGTCGGCAACATTGCGATATCTGTTGCAATTTCAGATTTCTCTTTTGTTTTATATTAGAATATTTACATTTCCAATGTCTTTGTCCGAGATAAAATTACAAATAGTTAATGTACCTTATTTCCCCATCAATGTATTGGTTCATCAATAGGCGCTGTTAAAAAAAATCATGTGCAGGGTGGGACAAATCACGTGCAGGGCGGGACAAATAGCTAGACAGAAGCAGGGCTTGGAGCACGTGGATCAGCGGAATCGAAAGCATGTAAATAAAAGGAATAACTGTCAGATTTTTCAATTTCATGACGATCAATCAATTGGCTTGCCTGATGATTTGATGCATAAATGCAGAAGGCGTTTACTGCATATTATCACACAAGGGAATCAATTGATCACATCGTGAATTCGAAAATAAAAGACAGTTATTCCTTAATAAAGAAACGGGAAGACTTTAATTTAGTGATCCCTAGATCCGCAAGATCCTCACGCTCATTGGACTAGGGTGTAACAACTATGTCACTCAACCCAAATGGGTTAAATTTGCACACTGTTCGACTGATTAGGGTTAGTCTTGCACCCACCTGAGAGATTACGATTAGTCCTTGCACTAGCATTGGACTGATAAGGGTTAGTCTCGCATTCAACCGAGAGATTGGGGTTAGTGCTTGCACATTATTTGACTGATTAGGGTTAGTTTAGCATCTGCCCATGAGATTTCGTCTAAACATCATAGTCCTTGCATACCATCCGATGGATTAGGGTTAGTGACTCGTTCTTTTAGATAAATTAACAAATTCAGTTGTTTCTGTAATTTTTTCTAAGATCATAATTTAGCTTCAAAGGCATTTCGTTCCTTTGTTTACACGGAAGAATGGCTAAGTCCGAAAGAAATGACACTAAGCATGCACCGCACGTGCTTTGTTCAGAATTATGCTTTCTTGATTTTTTCCATGAATATACAACATTTATTACTTTTTTTCAGAGAACGAGGTTAAAAACTATGTTTAAAATCGAAGTTTTAAACTAAACTTTTAACTGTAGAATATGATTTTGGGGTCAAAAGGCCAAAAAACCTCCTATTTAAAATTTTTCTCAATCGCTAACACGATCTCATATATACTTAAGTTGCCTTCGGCGACAGTACATTTTAGTGCGTTTTTCTGGGGACCGGTAAAGTAATGTGTATAATATCCTGAACAATTTGTTAAATTATATTTTTTAATATAGATTTTTTAAAAGCATATTCTGTTATCCCTGATGATTTCAAAGTTTTAGGTGATTTAAGTTGCAAGAGATTTGAAAAGTAAACAAACTGAATATGAAATACGAGATCGTGCAAGACTTCGAACACTTGCGAATCTATGATATTTATGTCTCTGATGTAATGTAAAAGGAAAAACATAATTCTTAAATTTTCTTCGGCGTTTATGCATAAAATTATCACACAAGCCATTCTATTGATCATCATCATGAAATTGAAAAATCTGACAGTTATTCCTGAAACAAGCCTTTTCAGTGTGCATCCTTAGATGTATCATCCATGCAAGTTTGAATGGTCATAATATGGCTCATAGGTACTTGGAAATAAGACCTGCAGCAAAATGGTTTAAAATCCATTTCTTATTGATCAATTTTAATTAAAAACAGTGAAAATAAAACTTTTGATGATTGAAATTTCCAATTTTTTCTCAGAATAACAAGAAAATCTGCCTGTCCGTTATTTTTTCAATACAATATATTCTTTAATATCGATACGTATTGAATATAAGATATATTGATACAGCCCTAATTGTAATGATGAGTTTGTCTTGGTTGTGTCTACCTTGCTATCATTTTGGCTATTTATTACTGTTTACACAGAATTTTCAGACCTTTTTTTTCTTGCTGACAGTTGAAATTAAAAGGTGGATATTCAATTTCATATTGAAAAAATCAGTGATTTGGTCATTCATAACACAGAAAAATCAGTTTGTATCAAGAATATTTTAGTAAGATTACCATGAACAGCTGATCAGACATTGTTGTCTTTGCTTCACAGGGGCACGTGATGGCTAACTTAGATTTTTAAATCAGGGGGTTTCATTTGAGTTAATAATTGGTCCTTTTCCCTACCTTTGCTATTAAGTAAAAACCAGTACAGCTGCAGTCATCAAAAACTTTTGTTAAACTTGGAAAACTAAAGGGAGCTGCTTAAATATGTGTTACACTAAAAAGTTCAGCAATATAAATATATTCATTTTCAAATTGTTTACATACATGTATGCAGCCATCATCTTTACAAGTGATTTAAAGTGTTATTAAAAGACTTCAATGTAATTATTTGTTGAATTTTTGAAAGGTTTTCCTTTGTGATATCCACACGAGGAGTAGTGGATCATGTGTATCATCCAAAAGGAGAAGAGGAAGAAGTGGTGGCCATCAAGAAAAGTCTTGCATCTATATTTGCATCCAAACTCCATGAAGCAGGAGAGGTAATTTCATAGAATACTGTAAACTACATGTAACTTATATTTGCGTACAAGAAATATCCATGAGTTTCGCGACATACTTTAACTCGCGAATATTATTCATCGCATAGCATTTTTAGCTTACCTAAGCCGAAGGCTCAAGTGAGCTTTTCTGATCACATTTTGTCCAGCATCCGTCTGTCTGTAAACTTTTCACACTTTCGACTTCTTTTCAAGAACCACTGGGCCAATTTCAACCAAACTTGCCACAAAGTATCCTTGGGTAAAGGGGATTCGAATTTGTTCAAATGAAGGGCCACGCCCTCATTCAAAGGGAGATAATTGGGAATTAATGAAAATTTGGTGGCATGTTTTAAAAATCTTCTTCTCAAGAACCACGGTGCCAGGAAAGATGAAACTTATGGGGAAACATCCTAAGGTAGTGTAGATTTAAGTTTGTACAAATCATGACCCAAGGGGGTAGGGCGGGTCAAAATGGCTGACCAAAGTTGTACATAGAAATATATAGGAAATTTCTTTAAAAATCTTCTCCTCAAGAACAACAAAGCCAAAATTGATCATATTTATGTGGAAGCATCCTCAGGTAGTATAGATTCAATTTTGTTCAAATCATGACCTGCAGGGGAAGGGCGGGGCCAAAATGGCCGACCAAAGATTTACATAGAAATATATAGGAAAATTCTTTAAAAATCTTCTTCTCAAGAATAGCAAAGCCATGATTGGTCTTGGGACTACTTTTGGATTTAAGCTTTTCAAGTATAAACCAATTCTGCTTTTTCCTAGCCACAGTGCTCAGGTGAGCGATGTGGCCCCTGGGCCTCTTGTTTTGCTTTGTGTAAGTAGAGGATGGTTCCTTAGTTCCGAAAATTAATCGCCATGGAATGATTCCAAACTGAAGAATCACGAATGAAAGTTTACACAAATAATAGTTGGTTTACAGTACCCTGGAGGGAATTTTTTTTATCTTTCCAAATTGATTTCATTAATATATGTTTTGCTACAACCATTGTAACGTTAATGTGTGGAAAAAAAACGTTATTTTAGAACAAAATCAAACTTTGTACTGGGAAACAACTAAGAGGATTTTCCCTCCCTCAATCTTGTTCAAGTTTAGAAAATGTAAAAATTTTGAAAAAGTCTCAAACTTTTAGAATAATGCTTATATACGGTATATATTTATCACATTTTATTGTCATGCATGATTGAGTATAGTATTTCAATTTCAGATTCCTGGTAGGAGAAGCAGTGGTGTTTTTACTTACCATGTTTCAGAGAATGGAAGTGAAGGTAGTCTAATTTTAGGTCACCTGAGTTTACTCAATGACGTATTGCTATCTGTTTTTGTCTGTCATCATCTGTCCCATGTTTAAAAACCTACTTCTTTACTCCTGGACATCAAGCAGTCAAACTGTTGGCATAATTGTACCGTATATACTCGCCTATAAATCGGTTGTATTTAATAAGCTAATATATCAGATGCACTGGTGTAACATAAAACCATACTTTTAATATCTCGCCTATAAGTCGGACAAAGAGTTTTAGACCAGAGATTTACTCCCAAAAAACCGACTTATAGGCGAGTATATACGGTAATAAGCATTGAGTCCTCTAGGGTTGAAAACATCCTCCACCAAATCTGTTTTTTTTTTTAATTCAATTTTTATCAAAAAAATTTTCCAGGTAACTGTAATTTCATTATTGGTTGTTGAACTTTTTTGTGGATTTTATTTTTGAGTCACCCACAAAATCCAATGTTTCCAGAAGTATTTTGAACCCTCTCATCTTGCCAGAAAACTGTAAGCATGATTAACTTAAGATTGTTTGATTATATAGTGGTTATCCATTTTAAAATATTCTTTATTCCTGAATGTTTAGGACACAAGCTTCATGCAATATAATAATGAACAACTTATGTTCAGGCCTTTCAAAATCTGCCGGTACCCGGTACTTTTACCCGGTTGGATTCATTCATGGTACCGGCCAAAATATTCAGTGGAGAAAAAAAAATCGCGTGAAAATACGATAGGCCCTACCATGTTTTACAAAAGTTGTGGTTACGTAGCTTTGTATTATTCTTTAGTTCGTAATGGTATCTAATAACGCTTTTGATTGGTTAGTCAAGAAGATCATTAAAGCGTTTGAATAAATGAAACAAAAGAGATTGTGTAACGCGTCTTATAGATCTTGTCGAAAACGAAAGTAGGTTTCGATATCAAATGCCACCGTCACTGATTTTGACAAAAGCTAATGACTAGGAATATATTTTAAATAAATACGGCCAAAAAAAAAAAAAAAATAGGAATCCAGGTGTCAGAAATGAAAGTGTCAATTTAAAGCCATGGTAACGAGTTTCACAAAAGAATTTAAGATACAAGGAACTAGACCACGGAAAGTCTTCAACACAACTGACCGATAGAGAGACGGACATGAACAGTAGATAGTTCTTTGACCACCTCTGTACATTTTAATAGCCCCAACTCTTCAAATTTAAGTGTCAAAATCCGCAGCTGACGATATAAATTACTTGCAGTCTTGAATATCTGCAACTTTCTGATGAAACAAAAGGACATAAAACAGAAACTATTTCTTTTGCCATACATTTAATTCTTTGATTCAGCATTTTTCTAGTGGTCAAGAGAATGACCTTGCGGACGTTTACTTTCTTCCCAATGTTGTAACCATATCCAGTAAAGTGAGGGAGTCATACATAAATTTTTTTTGTCTCCAGTCTTGATGTCATCTTTGTCTAATTTACACATGTATATTATTTTATATGTACATGTACCAGTGCATGAAACATCATGCAGTGCTTCTTCTAAAATTTTTTTTAAATCTGCACTTTACTGTAGAACAGAAATGAATTTAATTTAATGTAAATACAATTTCACTTCTCTTTTATTAAATTTAAATTTTGAATTTCCATTTCCTTTCGTGACTCAATAATTTTTTTTATATTTAAAACATAACACTTACAACTCAAACCTTGCGAAATTTTTTTGAACACATTTATATAAACAAATATAGCATAGAACTTTGAAGTTTTACCTAAATCTTATTCTTATACTCTGCTCAAATAACTAATTTTTTCTATGTAATTCCACCCATCCAGTGCTAAACTTCACATGTAATGTGTAGTTGACCAAAAATAAACTTTGAAACATGGCATAAAAATAACACTGATAGCAGCATACTTCTATGTGTCTAAAAACCAGGAAATGCTGTCTGGTGGCTTCTAAATTTCAAAATTTTTCCGAGGGGGCATGCCCCCGGACCCCCCTAGCAGGCTAACGCCTTCGGCGTTCGCCATGTGGTACCTCCTATTTTTGATAAAGTACCACCTGGTTCAAATCTTTTTGAAAGCCCTGTATGTTGCATGTTGTCCTTACCAGTTTGTAAAATTCATGGTACTTGAAGCTGCTATAATCTAAGAAAACTTTTGATATTTAGGAGACCATCAAGTTAAATAACTGATTTTCCTCAAATAGGGGAGCACAATGCTACATACACCGTGTCTTCAATTGAAGATGGTTTGGAATTTAAAAAGACAAGACTCAACCATCCTGTGAAAAATGCAAAGGCATCATATCAAAAGGTAAAAATATACATCTTATAGGGGTAGATTGATTTGATTGTAAATTGTTGAACGCGGAGTCTGCAATTTTTCAGCCATGTTTCGGGATGGTAGATTGAACTTTTGTTGGAAATTCAGTTTTGTCCTGACAAAATCAAAGTTTCTTAAGATTCAGCTTTTATATGGAATACTGTTAACAAACTTTTTTTCGAGTGCGAGAAATTTTCGCGAGAGCGTCTTCATCGCAAATATTTCTCGCCACGAACCGATCCTTAAAGTCTCTGTGTCTATTAACAACACTTACAGATCCGAAAAAGGCTTGATTGCGAAAATTAATCATCGCGAACTAGTTTAACCCAGGTAAATCGCGAATAAAAGTTGGTTTTCAGTAATTGTATGCATTTAATTTTTATACTTTTATATGAATTGTCATGTTAACTATTACTA
>NW_026925401.1:0-25828 GCF_032062105.1 Saccostrea cuccullata | reverse complement strand
TGACTGAAGACAAAGCCCTGGTTTTTTGTGACACTCATTATTGTATATCCTGTGGAAGGGCCCATAACATCCAACATCCAGAGGCTGCAAAAATGGCTGGTATGGGCAGGTAGAATGAATAGGATGATGTTGTGTTGCCTCGCCCAGTCAACCAAACCTACAGAGACGTGCGACTTGTGGCCATCTAGAAGCAATAGGATAGGATCTCCTTCCCTTCCTGGTGCATACTTAAGAAAGTGGTCCTCTACGTATTTTCTAAATATTGCTAAGTTGGACCATCCAGTCTCAGATACTGTGCCATCTGCCCCAGGGGACTTCCCAGTCAAGAACTCGGGGTGCATTCTTGCTCCTTCAAAAACAAAGTATGGTGGGATTGCTGTACCTGCAGCACTTCCACATCCTAAAATTATTGTGGTGGAAGACTTCTGTGACATCACTTCAAGGACGTTGAGGTGTCGCCCAGCAACTACTGCTGGTGGGGAATGATGTTGCTGAATCCCCTTTTCGTCAACATTAAATATTAAATGCGGCTTATCCTCGAGATTGTTCTTCTGTTTGACCTCCTGCAGTTCTCTGAAGTAAGAATTTACTGTTGTTTTGTTCCCAGCTTTTACCCTCTGAATCTCCATGGCCATTGGTTTTACTAAACGGAGTTCCTCCCATCTGGTCATGAAGCCGTGGTACCACCTCAGGGTCAGTGGATTATCTCTGTCACGCTTTCCCAAACTTCTAATAAAATCATTGGCCAGATCTACAACTTCTCTCCTGGTATATCCGTAGCCAAATTGAGCCATTTCTTTAATGCGGTCAACCAGCCTCAACTCTTCTTCCATACTAAAGATTTGAGCTCTGCCTGATTTAACTGTGTCTACTGATATCATGCCCATTGTTCTGTCTCTTAATGTCCTTACTGGCACCCCATATTGTCTAGCTGCACCACATACTGTTTGTTTCATCTCCTTAACAGCAAGATAAGCATTAGTCATTTAAGTTGGGCTATTTTGCCGGTACCCTAAGGAGAATACCTTTGGTTTAACCTATTAAAAAATATAGCTTAAATTATATCACTTGAAATAATCAATTTGTATAGTAGCACTAATTTAATTATTTTTATTAACATCAATGGAAATAATTATCATTATTTAAACACACAAATTTTATATCATTTGATATGCAATTCAAATATTGTAAATTTAATGGCAGTGTAATAATTTGTGATCAACCCTTACGTTTGTGTTTTGTATGATTTACACACAGCAACCATTTACTGGCATTTAGTAATAAAAAAAAATTTAAAAATATATAATAAATTATATAATATATCATACAATAAAAAGAACAACTCTCTTAACATATTCTTGTTTAATGCATAATTTATTAAATTGGTCACGTCAAAAATAAAATAGCAATGGTAGGCACATCAATTTCCATGCAGCCTCTGTGCACGGCGCGCTTGTTTCCTGTGAAACAGAAAATCTGTTTTTCCTGCCCTATTTTCTTTTAAAGCGCCTGTGTGATTTAGACTGACAGACATGATGGTGCAGTTCCATGATCGGGAGTCGAATATTTATTGCCATTGAGACATAAAGCAAAAAGAGGGCATATAAAAAATGTGTATAATAATATTGTGTATGGACTTTTATTTTGTGTTTGCATTACCTGTTTAAACCGCATTTCTTCTGATAATTTCTTGACGTTGCTGTTGCTCCTTCTGTTTACATTCGATACCGGTAAAAAATGACGTCATAGATCAACAATTCGAAACGTGCTAGGCATGAAAACTTCAGGGACGATTTTAGGGTACGGACGAATTTAGGGGTAACGACGATATAAATATAAACGTATGGCGTTAATGTTTCAAGTCCGTGTCTATGCCACAGGGACCTGAGACAATAACAGCAAAATCGGGTATATCGTACAATAAGGAAGAAAGGACCTACATGTAACAAGCCGCCATCAATTCCTTGGTGCCTTCTTCTTTCTAAAACTTCTAAAAACAAATCCACAAAAACTTTGCCAGTCGAAAGACAGAATGTTATCCTTCATTGTCATAAATTGATTATTCAATTTGCTTCATTGAAACATTCAAGCTTCCGAGAATTAACTGTTTTATCAGTTTTTTGAATGAAAAATAAATAAGTTCTTCGAGTTTGAAGCAAGGCACCAAGGAATTAACGGCGGCTTGTTAGGTCCCTCCCCCCCCCCCCCCCCCTCAATTATACCATATACCCGATTTTGCCAAGATTGTGTCAAGACCCTGTGGTCTATGCAGCAACCTCAGAGAAGTCACCCGAGGTAGTTTTTCCAAGCTTGCCAGAAGAAAAATTGATGTCTGGGATCACAACAAACGAACTATTCGACATTTATCAATTTTGACTTGACATACATTATAAGATCTTTGTTACCATTAATTTTCGTGCATTTATGCACAAGTTGAACTACAAAAACACATAACCAGATCGTATGTACTAGGAGATTGATTCTATGTTATTTAATGCCCTGTTTGAGAGTTTCTCACTCATATGTAGATGCACCATATACAGTGTACCTATGAAAGGCCTCAAACTAATACCTTAACTCAGCAATCAGGTCTGTTGAACAGTGGGAGATCTTTACCGTGCATATGTCTGCCTTGACATGGACTTTAAAGCTCGTCTGAGCAACTCGCAACTTTCACTTCAAGTCGCCCGCATGGCGCTGTGGCAGAGTGGCATCTTTTCTAGAGTCACAGCAAGGAGTTGTTCCTTACGGCGTGGGTTCGAATCCAGCTATTGGACGTAGAGACCGGTCCTTCGAAAGAGGCCGTATAAACCGAGGTCCCGTCTCGCAGTAGATGCTGGCATGGAAAAGATCCCTCACTACCCAGTGTCCTCGAGTATAGGAACATTTGCAGCTCTAATACACCTGCAAATGGTGGCGTCTCCACATAAGGGGGGAATTCTTGAATGGGACATTAAACAACAAACAAATTACGATGACGTACGCTCGGCGAAGTCAATGTTGCAGCCTTTTCTGTTGCTGATTTAGGACAGTCGCGAGGGGTTCGAACCCAACAACTTTCGGTCGAGAAGTGAGCTCTATCGAGCTACAGAGGCGGTAAAAACGAAACTGACACGGTACAGTTTACTTACAGTAATGTTTCCTGAATGCCCTACCGTGAAATGGAATGTACATGTATACTCATCCTCTCTGTGCCCCGAAGGACGCATAAGGCCATTCAACAAAGACCGCCACTTTCAGCGGTCGCTAGCAACATCCTGCCCCTCCTTCCAGCTGCTCCAAACCAATTCCTCTCTTTTTTCTCAACAGAGCGTCATAAAGTGTTCTTTGGCCACTCTCTTCTTCTATATTCTCAGGGACCAAAGTGAGCAGGCTTCCCTTCCGAGGACATGGTCTATCCATTTCCTTCCTTTGATCGTCCTTGACAGAGGTGTGGGTCTTGATCTCTCATACAGTTGTTGATTGGATATATTTTACGGCCATTGTATTTTTAGGATCCTTCTAAGGCATCTCCAATGGAATGTGTCTTGCTTTTCATCGTCTTTCTCTGTGGTTCTCTGTAGTTCAGAACTTCGGAACTACTAGTATACAGCAACACAGATAAAAAAAACCATTTGTGTTGAAGATCTTAAATTTGGTCTTTGTGATGCATTGAGCAGACTTACATATGTACCTTTGTGAGGGATGCTAAAGTAGTCCTGGCTAAGTCCAGCCTTCTCGCTTTGTAAGCTTCAGCTGCTCCCGCCTGGTCCATTGTGGCACCTGGGTAGAGGAATGTTTAAACATCTCTACTTGCTTGTTATTTAACCTGAGCTGATGAAATCATTATTGTTTCCGTTCATTCCCATGCTTTTTGTCTTGTCCACATAGATTTATAAAACTGATTATTCAGCAACGTCATGTGATCTTTATCATGCAAGTCGCTGGAAATAATTTCGATGTCATCTGCATAATCCAAGTGTTCTAAGGTGGACGTAAGTGTCCAACGTACACCTCCCTTTCTATTGTTGGTATTCCTATTCCAGCTATAAAATAAAACTAACGTACTGTACTTAAAAGCGCTCGTGAGCGCTAGCAAAAAATCTTGCCATCAATTTGAATCAATTCCTCCGAAAAGTACCTTCAAATATAGTGTTAAAGTACAGTGTCATCAGATCATAAAAATTCTTATCAAAATCAAATTGCAACCATAGTGTTTTACAAAAGCAAAGGTGCTTAGCAATACATGTGCAAAATAAATTCATACCTCTCACAACAAAAAAGCTGCATGTAAAAGACTGGCAGACAACGGGTGAAGTGATCCCTAACTATCGCAATGCTCTATAGACGACACAACAAACGTAAAATAAATATTGGATACTGTGTATTCATTTATATTCGTTGAGCACCAATTTTCGAGGATTTCTTTGTTTTAGCAAATCCACGAAGTTAAATGTTCATTGAATTAAAAAAAAATATGTTATTCATTTGTAAAGGCAATGCTTTTGTCCATGAAATTACGTATCCTCGAAAACGTCTGTTTTACTAACTCCACGAAATTTGATGCCAACGAAAATTAATGAAACCACAGTATCCTCTAAAAATCTGCTTCTTAACAGTCTTAACAAATATATCGTGTCTGATGTAGAAGAATCAAGTTCAGTTACAGACAGACCCACGGATAAACAGGAAGTTGACATGAGATTAGATAAAAGAATGAATCTAATCATATGGCATGCCCTAACAAAGAATGTGCTAAAATTTCAAGCTACTGCAATGAGTAGTCACTGTTGTTGCTGGAGAACTGCGACATAAAATTGTTACGTATGTTACGGACAGATGCACATCGGGCTGACATCGGGCTCAAACAAAAATGAATTCAACCATATGACATGCCTCAGCAAGAATGTGCTATAACTTCAAGCATCTGCAATGAGTAGTATTTATGGCACGTTAGAAACTCATGTATGCATATGGTCCATGTATTGCAGTCCTTTTTTAAAGGACAGCAACTTGTTATTATTATAGGTAGGAAAATGGATAGAGAAGAACGATCCATCAGTGCTTCTACTTTATCTCCCAAAGCCAGCAAAAAAAACCTAACCTCAGCCGAAAACAGTGGGTGAGAATGCTTGATATTTTATGAACACCAAAGTTATGAAGAAAAAAAAAGCATTTGTTCTATCAATAATAATTCAAGTATTCTCATGATATACTTATTTTATTATAGCTAAATCTGTATGAATTGTATTAGTTGCAGGTGTATGTATCTCATCAGAATTTGAACCTTTAGTTTTATTAGCTCTACTGGTCAGAAGAGCTTATGGGATAGTAATGCGTCCGGCGTCCGTCCATCTGTCTGTAAACAATTTTTCAAAATGCTACTCCTCCCATAGTTTTGGTCTGATTTCAATATATTTTGGCACACAAGTAGTCTACACTAAGATACATAATTCTGTCTATCGGTTTTTGGTTTCGATAAACGGTGTTGCCATGGTTACTAAAAATAGAATTTTCTGTGAAACTCTTTCAAAATGCTACTCCTCCTACAGTTTTGGTCTGATTTCAATATATTTTGGCACACAAGTAGACTACACTAAGATACATAATTCTGTATACCAGTTTTTTATTTTTCGATGAACGGTGTTGCTGTGGTTACTAAAAATAGAAATTTCTGTTAAATTATTTCAAAATGCTACTCCTCCTACAGTTTTTGTCTGATTTCAGTATAACTTGGCACACAAGTAGACTACACTAAGATACATAATTCTATGTATCAGTTTTTGATTTCAATGAACGGTGTTGCCATGGTTACTAAAAATAGAAATTTCTGTAAAATTGTTTCAAAATGCTACTCCTCCTACAGTTTTGGTCTTATTTCAATATAACTTGGCACACAAGTAGACTACACTAAGATACATAATTCTGTTTATCGGTTTTTGATTTCAATGAACAATGTTGTCGTGCTAACTGTAAATAGAAATTTCTGTAAAATTGTTTCAAAATGCTACTCCTCCTACAGTTTCGGTCTGATTTCAGTATAACTTGGCACACAAGTAGACTACACTAATATACATAATTCTGTTTATCGGTTTTTGATTTCAATGAACAATGTTGTCGTGCTAACTGTAAATAGAAATTTCTGTAAAATTGTTTCAAAATGCTACTCCTCCTACAGTTTCGGTCTGATTTCAATATAACTTGGCACATTAGTAGACTACACTAAGATACATAATTCTGTTTATCGGTTTTTGATTTCGATGAACGGTGTTGCCGTGGTTACTAAAAATAGAAATTTCTGTAAAATTGTTTCAAAATGCTACTCCTCCTACAGTTTTGGTCTGATTTCAATATAACTTGGCACACAAGTAGACTACACTAAGAACATAAAGAGACTTTATCAAGGATCATTATTCTATTTATTGCTGTTGTCAAGTTTCAATTCCTAACTGCTTATTATAAGTACTTTTCTCTTCCTTTGTTTTTTATAGGGAACATGCTTATAATGAATTTGTGCTTAGTTAAACGAATTGATTTTTAATCCCTATGGTTTTTAGCTCTACTGGTCAGTGACCAGAAGAGCTTATGCGATAGTAATGCATCCGGCGTCCGTCCGTCTGTCTATCGATCTGTCTGTCTGTCTGTAAACAATTTTTCGAAATACTACTCCTCCTACAGTTTTGGTCTGATTTCAATATAGCTTGGCACACAAGTAGACTATACTAAGATACATAATTCTGTGCATCGGTTTTGGATTTTGATGAACGGTGTTGCTGTGGTTACTAAAAATAGAAATTTTTGTGAAATTCTTTCAAAATGCTACTCCTCCTACAGTTTTGGTCTTATTTTCAATATAACTTGGCACACAATTAGACTATTCTAAGATACATAATTCTGTGTATCGAATTTTGATTTCGATGGTGTTGCCGTGGTTACTAAAAATAGAAATTTCTGTGAAATTCTTTCAAAATGCTACTCCTCCTACAGTTTTGGTCTGATTTCAATATAACTTGGCACACAAGTAGACAATACTAAGGTACATAATTTTATATACCGGTTTTTGATTTCGATGAACGGTGTTGCTGTGGTTACTAAAAATAGAAATTTCTGAGAAATTCTTTCAAAATGCTACTCCTCCTACAGTTTTGGTCTGATTTCAAAATAACTTGGCACACAAGTAGACTACACTAAGATACACAATTCTGTATATCGGTTTTTGACTTCGATGAACATTATTGCAGTGGTTACTGAAAATAGAAATTTCTGTGAAATTCTCTCAAAATGCTACTCCAAATACAGTTTTTGTCTGATTATAATGTAATGTGGCATGCAAGTAGACTACACTAAGAACATAAAGAGACTTAATCAAGGATAATTATTCTATTTATTGCTGTTGTAAAGTTCCAGTTCCCAACTGCTTAAGTACTTTTCTCTTTCTTTGCTATAAGTACAAACCAGTAGAGCTTCAGTCTCGACAGAGACTTCTGGTTCAATATCGGGATCAGAAAGGTTTTTAAAAAAAATTATAGACAACGAGGATGTTAGGAAAGCCTTTATCGATTCTGTGCAAACAAGGCTTCTACCCCTAACATCATGCACAGCTTTTTCAATCAAAGAAGGTAATATCAGTATTGAATAATTTTCCTCACTTTTCCGAATTTCAGAGCATTCTTAAGAAAATAGTATTCCTTTTTTATAACTAAGCACACTTAAGTTTATTTATACCTGATTGAGTGGTTAAAAAATGAGATTAAAGATTTTCTAAAACTATTTTCTTTCTTTATATATATTTGTAACTTAATAGAAATGCCACAAATGGACTTGTCAGTGTTGGAAGCCAGTATGGGTTCGAAGAACGCCAAGCTCAGTGAACAAGATGTACTAGTATAGTAAGAAACTAGAGGTACTGTGAGCAATGAGCTCACTAAATCCCCGCCTCCCATATGAATAAAATGACAGTGTCCATGTTTTGTAATGGGAAACCCAAAATATGTGTCGAGTCAAAAAGTAAAATAGAAGGTGCACAATGGCAAAATGTAATAATGATTCTGCGAAAGTCTCATCAAATTTTATTTAGTGGTATGAGAGGAGTTGCGGGTAAGAGATGGGTACCCCAAAAAGTGCAAACAAGTCCATTCAAATTAATTTGGGAAGAATGGCTTTTATTCAAACTGAGTAAAGCTGAATTGTCAAGAACTGATACAATTGCCGATGTATGCGATTTTCGTGGGTTTGATTTCCAGTCATCAGAGGAGATACCTTATGAAGAAGATATGCCTTTCAGTAGACTTGGAAAAGAGTTGTTTTATTCACCACCCTGTGCTGAACTTAAATGGTAAGTATATTAACAAAGTGAAGGGCAAAACTTGATGTATACAGTATACTTATTGTATTTGATAATTGTTTGATAAAATGTTCATTGTTATTGAAAAGATCAGGAAAAAATTGGAAAATTAACATATAAACTCATCACATTTTGGTTTTTCTGGTGAATTAATCAAAACTTTTCGGGAAATAACACCAATTATTTGATATAAACAAACCAGTTTTGCATTGAGGATGGGGCCATCAGGGACCAACCTAGACCCAAAATTTAAAGAGACTTCACGTCTCCCTCAAGGCAAATTAGGGGAAACTTTTGAAAATCAGGGAGATTTGATACTCTTACGATTAACTTTTACCCCCCCCCCCTTCCAATTTTTTGACACTTTCGAAAACTTAAAAGTTTTTATGCGAGATGAGTTTAAATTTTGTAATTAAATTCTAATTCAAATTTGGCAACAGAAAAATCAATATGCAGCATATCAAATGGATGAACATTATTTGGTTTCATTGATTTCATAATTGACTTAAAGCCATATATGGCGTAACTGATCAAAAAAATATATTTTTGAAAAATACAAAATTAAGTAAAGAAATATAGTTGATACATTTGAATTAAAGCTTTTCATACAATTCTGAACACGGAGAACACCTCGTTTCATCTAATAATACGATTTTATCTTCTCTGTAATGTGTTATTTAAATCTTTTGTATTTTCTTCCGAGTCGGAGAAAATTCCGAGAATCCAAATTAAATTGTGATATCTTTATTACGCAATTGATTTAGATTTTGTAATTTACGGAAAAGTTCTATCTTTATATAAAGTAATGATACAAATAATAAGTTCTTATAATTTTAGTCCAATAATTTTCATTGTACATACGCCATATATGGCTTTAAAAAAAAAGTTGGGTGTGTTTGGGGGTATTAGTCTAACCCTGATCTATTTATAACCATAATGCATATATATATATACCTAGTTAGCTCATCAAATTGATAACTGTCATGATAACTGTATTTGTTTTTACGATCACTATACAGCATTTAGGTGTCTTAAATACATGTAACTTGAAACTGAATTAATAACTTATTACAAAACACCGGTAGTCATTTACCAGGTGTGGAGTTCGAGAAATCACAAACCCTTGACATTGTGAGGATGTTTTTCATCTTACATTCATTTATATTTTATCTATTATTATTCCATTTTGTCCCCCAAAAATATCAATTTAATATTCAGAAGTTTGATTTAATATGATAAACTGAGCACTTAAAAGTTATTGTTTTCATATTAGATACAGTTAAAACACTAGAGGTACTGTGAGCAATGAGCTCACTAAATGATACACCCCGCCTCCCATATGAATATAATGGCAGTGTCCATGTTTTCTATGGGAAACCCAAGACATGTGTCGGATTCAAAAGTAAAATAGGAATAAAGATTCTTTGAAAGTCTCATTTAATTTTATTCAGTGGTATGAGAGGAGTTGAGGATAAGAGATGGGTACCCCAAAGCGTAACAGACGGACGGACGTACAGACAGATGGACATCCCGATACCTATATACCCACCCAATTTTCAAGCGGGAGGTAAAATAAATAAGGCGTGACAGACGGACAGACAAACGCCTAGCTAAATGATCCCAAAGTATCGCTTTGTTCTGCAGGCGACATGAAAAAATACAAAAATGTAAACAGCAACCCTAAATGAAGTTTTCAATTTATAGTGTCGATCGAAGCAATTTCTTCTCTGCAGTAAAGATTTCTGTTGGGTTGATTAAATCAATATGAGAGAAAGAATCGCTGTCAAAGTTCAGGCTTTTGCGTCATTGTTTAGAAATTACAAGAAGTGAATGCTCTCAAGGTTGTTCACCACCTAAATGCAATGGCACGCTTACTTCAGACAGTTGATACATAAAAACAAATACAAACATTGTTCATTATACCCCCATTCCGAAGGAGAAAGGAGGGGGGACACTGATTACCCTTGTGTGTCTGTCCGTCCGTTACGATTTTGGGTACCCATCAGGCATCTCTTATCCGCAACTCCTCCTAATTATATACCACTGAATAAAATTTACTGAGACCTTCACAGAATGTTTGTAACATATTTCCATTGTGCACCTCTTATTTTACGTTTTGATCGCACACATTAATTTTTTTATTTGGATTACCCATAGCAATGTATGGACACTGCCATTCTTTCTGCATTATTCAAGGTTACCCATCTCTTATTCACAACTCCTCCTATACACTGAATAAAATTTAATGATACTGTAACGAATTCAAAATCCAAGGGCCAGGCCAAGAGGAGATCCCAATTGTATTCACTGAAGCACATCGAGTGAGGAAGGGTAGGAAGCAGACTGTAGTATATCTTTCCGGATATGATTTATGTGTATGTATTGGTTTTGTATGTTATCGGTGTTCTTCAATAAAATGTTACTTCCGGTAATGGTGTGGTCCTTGCAGCAAAGTATTTATCTAGTAATTAGACACCCTTGTGTAAATACACAACACATGGCGACGAGATAAAGTTAGCAGAAATTTTCGGGAAATTCATTGTGTGTAAGTGTTCATTATCGTTGCATAGTGCGCAAGTCTGAATTTTGAATTTCACTTTGCACGAGGTGACACGAATTTTCTCAACAATATGGCAACTTCACTGATTGGGAAAATAGATATATTCGATGACTCTAGAGAAAAATGGGAATCTTTTGTAGAAAGACTTGAACAGTATTTCCTTGCAAATGACGTTGATGCGGGCAAACAAGTACCGGTGTTATTGAGTGTAATTGGCGGTCCGACGTACAGTTTACTGAGAGATTTGACTGCGCCAGCCAAACCAGCCGATAAAACTTACCAGGAAATGTTGACATTCTGAAGAACCACTTGAGTCCCAAACCGATTGTTATAGCAGAGCGATTCCGTTTTCACAAGAGAGACCAGAGACCTGACGAGAGTGTGAGAGACTATATTGCCCAATTACGTAAATTATCAGAACACTGTGCATTTGGAGGTGCTCTGGACGACACATTGAGAGACCGTTTGGTTTGTGGACTGCGCTGTGAGAACACACAGAAGAAGTTACTCTCGATAGCCCAACTAACATTGAACAAAGCACTGGAAATATATGTTGCCATGGAAACAGCCACTAAGGATGCTGCTGAACTTCAGAATAAGCATCGTGGATTAGCATCTGTAAACAAGTTTGTAAGTCAGAAACGCCCAGCTAAGAAACCACAGAAAACAGAGACAAAGTGTTATCGTTGTGGGAAAGAGGGCCATCTACAGCAAGACTGTCATTTCAAAAATGCAAACTGTAGGAAATGTGGGAAAAAGGGACACATTGAACGCGTGTGTCGCAGCAAGAATAGCCAGTCACGACAAAAGTCGCAGAAGGCACACTTTCTTACGGAAAAGAGTGATGATGAAGAGTACATAGCAAGTTTGGAAATTCATCAAATGAGTGGAAATTCCAAAGAAATTATTTGGATACAGCCAAAAGTCAATGGATTGGATTTAAAGATGGAGCTCGATACTGGATCCGCTCTCTCTATTATCAGTAAGGCAGAGTTTGTGAAGAATTTCAAAGGCCTAAAGTGGGAAAAGAGTGACCTTACATTAAAGACATATTCAGGAGAAGTTATAACTCCACTTGGTTTTGTTCAAGTACCTGTAGTGTTGAAAGGGTCAGAAGAAGTGTTACCTTTGTACATCGTCCAGAGAGGTGGACCACCGTTACTCGGACGACAGTGGATGAATGCCTTGTGTGGGAAGCAGTGGATTGATAGACTTTCCATGAATTATGTAGACTCTCAGGCAGTATCACCTCAACAAGGGATTCAGATCATTCTTGAGAAATATCAGTCAGTTTTCAAAGAAGATCTTGGTACTTTGAAGAATATAAAGGCCAAATTCTCCCTGAAACCTGATACAAAGCCAAAGTTTTGTAAGGCTCGACCTGTGCCACATTCACTTAAACCAGCAGTGGATAATGAGCTAGATCGACTTCTCAGCTTAGGAATCCTGGAACCAGTGGAGCATAGCGAGTGGGCAACTCCCATAGTCGTGGTGCCAAAGAAAGACAACACTGTTCGGATATGTGGTGACTTTAAAGTAACGTTGAATCAGTGTATCAATGTAGACCAGTACCCGCTTCCTCGGGTAGATGAAATATTCTCAAACCTTGCAGGAGGAAAACACTTCACCAAACTGGATCTTAAAAATGCATACCTGCAAATGGAAATTGAAGAGGATCACCAGAAATACCTCACCATCAATACTCATAGAGGATTGTTCCGTTTTAACAGGCTCATGTATGGAGTGGCATCCGCACCAGCAGTATGGCAGAGGGCCATGGATCAAGTACTGCAGGGGATCAACGGAACACATTGCATGATTGATGACATGATAATAACTGGTTCGACGACTGAGGAGCATCTTGGCAATTTAGAGAAAGTTTTGTCAAGACTGCAGAACTTCAACCTGAGAGCAAATATCAAGAAATGTGACATTTTTAAAGACAGTGTAGAATTTTGTGGTCACAAAGTTGACAAAGATGGCTTACATAAAACAGAAGAGAAGGTGAAAGCAGTGGTGGAAGCTAAGATTCCAGAGAATGTGACAGAGTTACGTGCATTCCTTGGGCTTGTGAATTATTATGGAAAGTTCATGCCCAACTTGTCTACTGTTTTGAGACCTCTACACAAGCTCTTAGAGAAGGACAGGAAGTGGAACTGGACGAATGAGTGCCAAACAGCATTCAGATAAGTGAAAGAATTGATGAAGTCTGATCAAGTTCTTGCACACTATAATCCTCACTTACCGATAAGGCTCTCTTGTGATGCATCACCATTCGGACTTGGAGCGGTGCTTTCACATACGTATCCCTCAGGAGAAGAACGTCCAATAGCATTCGCGTCTAGAACTCTAAATAGTGCCGAACGGAACTATTCACAAATAGACAAGGAAGCCCTTGGTATAGTGTGGGGAATCAAACATTTCCAGATGTACTTACGCCATTTCTCGCTCATTACTGACCATAAACCCTTGGTATCGATATTTCATCCGCAGAAAGGTATACCACTTACTACTGCCGCAAGACTGCAACGGTATGCACTGTTCTTATCGGGATTGGATTACTCTATTGAGTATCGGAACACAAAACAACACGGGAATGCGGATGGACTGTCTCGCCTACCATTAGCTACAGAAGGCGGAGAAGGAGCGTTGGAGTCAGAGATGTTAGATACAGCACATGTATTTCACATGACACAGTTAGAGGCATTGCCTGTTTCAGCTTGTGAAATAAAGCGTAAAACTGCTCGAGATCCAGTGTTATCTCGGGTATACGATGCAACCATGCGTGGTTGGAATGATGCAACAGATGGTGACTTGCAACCATATTTCTCACGCAGACAGGAGATTACTGTGTATCAGGGTTGTTTACTCTGGGGATTCCGAGTCATTATCCCAGAACCACTTCAGAAAGGAATTCTTGACATGATCCATGAAGGACACTTGGGGGTGGTGAAAATGAAGGCAATTGCTAGGAGCCATGTCTGGTGGCCCGGTATTGATGCCAGTATTGGGGGAGTGCGCAAAGAAATATAAAGGATGTATGGACCATCGCAATGTAGCACCGGAAGCACCCATCCATCCCTGGGAATTCCCCGATAAACCCTGGCAAAGAATTCATGTGGACTTTGCAGGCGCCCATTCTTGGGAACAATGTTTCCGATTGTTGTAGATGCCCATTCCAAGTGGCCTGAAGTGTTCAAGATGAACAAGACTACATCGACACATACCATTGAAGTACTCAGAACTCTATTTGCAAGAAATGGTTTACCTGAACATTTAATCAGTGATAATGGACCACAGTTCATTGCAGAGGAGTTTCAGCAATTCATGAAATCAAATGGTATACGTCATTCAACCTCATCCCCTTATCACCCAAGGACAAACGGCCTTGCTGAGCGATTTGTGCAGACCTTCAAGAGCGCTATGAAATCTGCCAAATATGATGAGGGTTCCATTCAGAAGAAACTTTGCAATTTTCTGATTGCATATCGGAGCACTCCACAATCAACAACTGGAGAATCTCCGGCACAAATGTTTTTGGGAAGAAATCTCACAACTAAGCTGGATCGTGCTAAGCCCAGTTTGACACGAACCGTGGACCAAAGCCAGGAGAGGATGCGAAGTAAGATTACAACCACACCTCGCAAGTTCAACATCGGCGACCATGTCTTAGTAAGGGACTACAGGAAGGGAGATCATAAATGGATATCCGGCATAATACATCGCATCACAGGACCGATTTCCTATGAAGTTGAAGTATCCTCAGGAAATGTATGGCGGCGTCATGTTGACCAAATTTTTAGTTCAGTACAGCAGCCATTCGCAGAGGCTCAGCTGCAGCTACCGAACATAGACACTCATGTAGATATTGCGCCTGTTGACCAAAGAATCGAAACCAGTCCAACTACACCAAGTGAGGTAACTGCAACACCAAACTTACCTGAAACACTTGATTCTGAACCAGCAGTTGCTCAGGACCCCTTACCAGATTCGGGAAACAAGTCGAGTACGCCTGTGCGCCGTTATCCAGTTAGAAACCGGAAACCTGTTGTGAAACTTAATTTGTGATTTTGGGGCATAATAATCCCCTAGTTTCATTTATGAGGGCAGAAAGCTCTTATTTGTGTAATATTTGTATTTGTTTATCTTGATGTTCAATAATACTCATGATTCTGCAAAATCTAGTCATTTGAATTCAGTTAGTGCTAATATTTCATTCACAACTGATATAAACACTCAGAGACTATGAAGATGTTTAATTATATTTTTTATTTTGAATTGTTACATTCATTTACTTTTAAACTTGAATTTCAAAAGTTTAGTGGGGAGGAATGTAGTATATCTTTCCGGATATGATTTATGTGTATGTATTGGTTTTGAATGTTATCGGTGTTCTTCAATAAAATGTTACTTCCAGTAATGGTGTGGTCCTGGCAGCAAAGTAGTTTATCTAGTAATGAGACACCTTTGTGTAAATACACAATACAGACGAAGAGGCCCACCCCAGTGCCACCAGCCTTTCCTTCTGCGAAGAACACTGTGATACTGTCAGCACAGAACCCCATTCTGCCATTTGATGCAGACAAACTGACTTCGCCACTCGTGACCCAATTCACTCCAGGGACACCAACAAGGAAGTCTTTTAAGCGAATTTTCGAGGACACATTTCGTAATTCGTCGAAGGAAGAGGCCCTTCTGTCCCCCGTTTTCTCCAAAGCTGAACCACCGGTGACATCCACACCTATACGTACGGTTACCACCGATAGGGAATTCGACAAGAAGGACGCCTCCGTCCAGGAATCTCTCCCAAGTAGATTGCAGCCCCCATCCTCAATGCCACAGGAACGAGTAGGATTAGATGTGGGAGGGAAGTTATTCGTGACGACCTGGGCCACTCAGAGGAACCAGCCAGATTCATTGTTCACCCAGATGATTGAGGACCCTACCCTTTTGCCATCCTATACTATTATACATTACAGTGGAAACCTGAGTGTGTATTTAGTATTCAGAGACTCTGCATATTTTTTTTTATATTATTCTTCACTTCCTCAGAGACGGGGCAAAGAACATAAACTGTCATCTGTCTAGTGATACTAAAACGCTACGAAAGAAACCATGTTCACCAGATTAGAGACTTTAGCAGATATAACTGGCAGCCAGATGTTTGTGATGATTTTGGGAAACATGGAATTTCTTAAGGAATAAATGTGAATTGTGTATGATATTAAATGCTATAATGAAGTCAAGGCATTGATTTCCATTTGAATATATGATCATGTTTTATCATTCATAAGTGAAGTGTTTATTATGCATTGATGGTAGGAAAATAATTGGTAAATAGTTGTAAAAGATATTAATTACATGCTGTCAAACGTATATTACTGTTTTGGAGTAATGTTCACTATATTTCGACCCGGTCTCGAACTCTGAAGTCATTTATCACGTTTCGTCTTTAAACATTTCATTCTCATTGTTTATATCAACTTAAAAATGTAATAGCTACTAGTCCTTATCGTATTTTGGAAGATAAAATCCCCATTTTGTATGGTTAGTAATTATTTTCTATAAGAAAAGTCGCCCGCGTGGCGCAGTGGTTAGAGCGTCTGCTCTAGAGTCACAAAGTAAGGAGTCGATCCTTACGTCGCGGGTTCGAATCCCACTGTGGGACATGGAGACCGGTCCTTCGGAGGAGACCGTATAAACCGAGGTCCCGTGTCGCAGTAGGTGTTGGCAAGAAAAAGACCCCTCACTGCTCAATGGTCCTAAGAGCCGAGCATAGGAAAAAATTATTAGCTCTCCACCGGCTAGTGCTAACGTCTCCATATGAGTGAAAAAATCTCGAGAGGGAGTTAAACAACGTAAAATCAATCTATAAGAAAACCTCTGTGTACAGTGTCTTGCTTTGTTTATTCCGAAAGTGATGGGAAGTCGTTTTGGGTCAGCGATTGGTTAATTGAGGTTACCAGTGGGTACAGTAAAGGTATACGAGTATAAAGAACCGAAAATTCATCTGCTAGAGAGAGAAGAGGGGGCGAATTTAGGAAGATAACAGAGACCTCCAAGTTTATATTCTGCAGTTCCCCATCGTATGCATTTTTCAGGGATGACAGACCCAATGCAGACCAGATGGGTAACATCAGTCAAATTTTATTGAATAGAGAGACGCTGAGATATCCCTGTGGGAGGCTCATAACTAAAGTAAGGAGATCCATCGACGGGAACACTTATGGGAAAATTTATTGGAATTACAATTTATTATTAAAACTATAAAGGGCTTCTAGGTTAGTATAAATGAAGTATATTAAAGTATTTTTGTACAAGTAGCTACAGTGCAGTTTTAGCTCTACTGGCAGAGACCAGGAGAGCTTATGCGATAGTATTGCGTCCGGCGTCCGTCCGTCTGTAAACAATTTTTCAAAATGCTACTCCTCTTACAGTTTTGATCTGATTTCAATATAACTTGGCACACAAGCAGACTACACTAAATTACATAAATACTGTGTATCAGTTTTGATGTCGATGAACGGTATAGCCGTGGTTACTAAAAAAAGAAATTTTTGTGAAATACTTTCAAAATGCTACTCCTCCTACAGTTTTGGTTTGATTTCAATATAACTTAGCACAAAAGTAGACTACACTAAGATAAATAATTCTGTATATCGGTTTTTGATTTCGATGAAAGGTGTTGCCGTGGTTACTAAAAATAGAAATTTCTGTGAAATACTTTCAAAATGCTCCTCCTCCTACAGTTTTGGTCTGATTTCAATATAACTTTGCACACAAGTAGACTACACTAAGATACATAGATTCTGTGTATCAGTTTTTGCTTTTTGCTGAACGGTGTTGCCGTGGTTACTAAAAGTAGATATTTCTGTAAAATTCTTTCAAAATGCTACTCCTCCTACAGTTTTAGTTTTATTTCAATAAAACTTAGCTCAAAAGTAGACTACACTAAGATACATTAACTAGTGCATCGGATTTTGATTTCGCTGAACGGTTTTGCCATGGTTACTAAAAATAGAAATTTCTGTGAAATTCTTTTTAAAATGGTACTCCTCCTACAGTGTTGGTCTGATTTTACGTGGCATAGAAGTAGACTCCACTAAGATACTTAAAATAGCGCATCGGTTTTTTATTTCAATGAAAGGTATTGCCATCACCGTGTCAAACCGTTACTTTGAGGGAGTCGCAAAAAAGAACGAGGGAGTCGCTTTTTACGCCAGGGGGAGTCGATTTTCTTCGCTTGAAAAACTGCCGAAAGGTAGGTCACGGTGTTTTGTTGCATTTAGAAATAGTTTTTGCACAAATACTATATCGCACGGAACAATACGAAAACTAAGGTACATGTACATCAGAAGTTTACCAGTCATAACCATCTAGTATGCTCAAACACTTCGGATCTTTTTTCAGTATTCACAAATTTTACTTTGACGATGACAAAAAATATGCATTAATGAATATTTATGCAGCATAACCAGGTTGTAGGTGATCTAATTTTATTATTTGATAATCTTTATTGTTTGACAATTTGAATTTGGAAAATGATCGTTTAAGGTATGTACGGAGGCGATTTTTAATTTCAGTGCAAAGGTAACGGAAAGGGGAGTCGATTTATGTTCATGATTAAGAAAGGGGGGTCGCAAAGTAATCTAAATAATGAATTTTGGCAATCAATGTTGTCGAAAATGAGCATTTTGAATGTTGAAAATGTCATATTTTATTGTCAATATCAATCTTTGAACGTAATTATTCTGAATTTTTAGAAAGGACAAAAAGAAATCATCCTTATGGCTCCATCAACCTAACAAAAAGGAAAAATACAAAATACCAGTAGTCCGTACAAATGGACAGCCTGCTATAGTAAACACCCCCTCAAAACTCCTTGTTATTCAAAATCTCCAACATCAAAAAAGCTGAAAGTTCATAGAGTTTTTCAGGGCAACCAGACAAGAGGGTCACCTTCCCCGTTGAAAAGAACTCCCAAAAGACAACGGGTTGACAAATTTTCTGATTCAGATACAACAATTCAGCGAAATCGAGTATCATGATATATATATGTACAGCTGACATAGGTATCCAAACACAGGATGAAAATTCAAAAACAATATCTGAAGACCTTTTTTCAAAAGCTTCTGAGAAACTCTTCAAATACGATAAAGGCATATGGCAAATAAAGTTTTAACATTTTTGCGCCTCATTGATCAAAGTTCTAAATAGAAATATGTAAAAAAGTTCTTTAAAAATCTTCTTCTCGAAAATAGCAAAGCCATAATTGATCATATTAATATGGAAGCATCCTCAGGCTGTGTAGATTCAAGTTTGTGCAAATCATGACCCCCGGGGGTAGGGCGGGCCCAAAACAGCCGATCAAAGTTTTACATAGAAATATACAAAAACATTCTTTAAAAAATCTTTGCAAAGCCATAATTGCTCATATTTATATGGAAGCATATATCAGGTAGTATAGATTCAAGTTTGTTTCTAGCCACAATGCTCAGGTGAGCGATGTGGCCCATGGACCTCCTGTACTGAATCATTGTACCAAAGGTTGCCTTTAGAAACAGCATCACACACATTTGTTATAGATTGATGGCAGGGACGTAGCAACAGGGGGGGGGGGGCTGCCCCCCCCCCCCCCCCCACTTTTTCCCCAACATTACCTTTACTATAGAAAATATTCATTGAAAGTATGGTTGCCCCCCCCCCCCCCCCACTTTTTACCATAGTATAATGATATCAAGGAATTGTAGAAAAAAACTGTAATTTTGCTTTGAAAAAGTCCCCCCCCCTACGAAATAGGATTTCCGAGTTTGGGCAACTTTTAATTTTTTTTTTTGCTTGTCAACTTCTTCAGGTAAGTAAAAATAAATTTCTCTGGTCCCCCCCCCTTTCAAAAACGATGCTACGTGCCTGGATGGTAATCTTTTTATTTAAATAATGCACATTCTTTATTCAAAATGTCTAATTTCACAACCTCATAATCTTTTACAGGGGGTCTGATAGTCCATATTTCAAACTATGTGGGCAAAAAGGGTGTGGTTAAATTTCTTTGATATTACATCTAAAGAGAAATTTTGTATCCTATAAAACAAAATGATAAAACTTTTTCAAACATTGAGTTAGAGAATAATTTTGGCCTATTTATTTAGTACGCATTAAACGTCTTTCTCCTTGCAGGACTTTGTAGAGAGTGGTGTTCATTAACATATGTGCAGAATAGACTGGCTCAGACTGTGATATATTTTTTTAGGTTGATGGAGTTAAAAGGATGATTTCTTTTTTGTCATTTCTAAAAATTCAGAATAAATACGTTCAAAGATTGATATTGACGATAAAATATGATATTTTCAACATTCAAAATGCTCATTTCGACAACATTGATTGCCAAAATTCATTATTTAGATTACTTTGCGACTTTTCTTAATCATGCGACAGAAATCGACTCCCCCCTCCGTTACCTTTTCACTGAAATTAGAAATCGCCTCCGTACATTCCTTAGACGATCATTTTCCAAAATCAAATTGTCAAACAATAAAGATTATCAAATAATAAAACATTAAGATCACCTACAACCTGGTTATACTGCATAAATATTCATTAATGCATATTTTTTGTCATCGTCAAAGTAAAATTTGTGAATACTGAAAAAAGATCCGAAGTGTTTGAGCATACTAGATGGTTAAGACTGGTAAACTTCTGATGTACAGGTACCTTAGTTATCGTATTGTTCCGTGCGATATAGTATTTGTGCAAAAATTATTTCTAAATGCAACAAAACACCGTGACCTACCTTTCGGCAGTTTTTCAAACGAAGAAAATCGACTCCCCCTGGCGTAAAAAGCGACTCCCTCGTTCTTTTTCGCGACTCCCTCAAAGTAACGGTTTGACACGGTGGCCATGGTTACTAAAACTAGAAATTTCTGTGAAATTCTCTTAAAACGCTACTCCTACAATTGTGGTCTGATTTCAATATAACTTGGCACACAAGTAGACTACACTAAGATACATAAACTAGTGCATCGGTTTTTGATTTCGATAAATGATGTTGCTATGGTTACTAAAAAAAGAAATTTCTGTGAAATTCTTTTAAAACGCTACTCCTCCTACAGTTTTGGTAAGATTTCAATAAAATTTGTCAGACAAGTAGACAACACTAAGATATATAATTTTGTGTATCGGTTTTTATTTCGATGAACGGTGTTGCCATGGTTACTAAAAGTAGAAATTTCTGTGAAATTCCTTTAAAACGCTACTCCTCCTACAGTTTTGGTCTGATTTCATTATTACTTGGCACAAAAGTAGAATACACTAAGATACTCGAATATAAACTTGATTTCGCTGAACGGTGTTGCTGTGGTTACTAAAAATAGAAATTTCTGTGAAATTGTTTTAAAACGCTACTCCTTTACAGTTTTGGTCTCATTTCAATATAACTTGGCACAAAGTAGACTCCACTTAGATATATTAACTAGAAGTTTCTGATGAGACTGTAGCTCTACTGGTCTGTACGTACAACAAAGTAAAGGTAGCACTTGGATTTGAAACTTTGCAGCAGGCAGCAATATATAGAATTATGTATCTTAGTGTAGTCTCTTGTGTGCCAAGTTATATTAAAATCAGAACAAAACGTACAATTCAATTAGCATTCATTTATGGAAAATTACTTGCGTATCTGTTAACAAGAGGCCCACGGGCCTTATAGGTCACCTGAGTATCATGTAACAACTTTCCAGTGATTGTATTTGGTTTGTGTTTTAAGCCAAAAGCCATGATATTCACAAATTTTGAAAGAGGCATCATTGCTTATCAAAGGGCAGATTTGAAAGCATTAATTTATTTTTAGTCAAAGTACCCCCCTGGTACCCCTGACCCAGCAGCCCTGAAATTATCTAATTTAAAAGAGGCCCCTTTCTTCATTATAAGGCCAGCATTTTTTATGTTTAGGTTTAGTTATGAACATGAGAATAAAAAAGTCCCGAAGGAGAAGGAAATAAAATTTTTTTTTTGATAAATCAATTATTAACATTTGTACATTCTTTTTTTATGCTATCCTAATAGGCTCCTTACCACTGGACACATAATGCTTACAAATAGGAAAGTAGAACATGTAATTGCTTATTTCATCATCTGCCAGTTTGGGCCAGTTGTATAAATTTTGTGATGTTGATCAAAATATATTTTTAAAAATCAATTCTTTAAAAGTCTTTCAATATATCTTCATTTTTTAATATGTGTTAGGTGAATGTGTAGACATTGTTCTAAAATTTACTTGATGCCTAAAATTATAATTCCTATCATAAAACAGACAGGGAGTATTGGGGAGTAGGGTCAACATTTTTTCAATGAAGTGTAAAATAATTTTTCTGGCTGATACAAATGATACTACATGCTTGTATATATTTGTATATTCTTGCTTTTAATAGTTGAATTTTTTTTTTATTTCTTCAGGTTATTGTTTATTTCTTCCTCAAATGGACTTCACTTCTCCCATAGTTTTATTCATTACATCTGATGCATAAGCAACCCTTTTCTGAAGAATGATGCTTAGACTGTAAGCTATAACAGAGACCTAAACAATGTCGCTGGTAATATGCAATAGCTACCACGGGCAGTTTAAAACCTGGGGGAGGAAAATAATTTACAGTTACTTTTGAAACGAATACATAATTATCTCACCAGCACGTCATTGTGCAACAAAGTCGTCAGCATTTTATTTGTCCTTTGAACGGGTGAAACGTTTTGAATGACACTCTTATCGATGAATTTTACACTAAACCAAGCTATCTTCTCAGATCTAGCTTTATTTACCCGCTGTTTCATCGTAAAACCGGAAGTGCGAGTTCGTAAATTTGAAATCTCGATCCCGACTCAAATTTGACATCGGAAAGAAATTTTTTTTTTATTTTTTTCTGAAAATTCAAAACCTTGAGCGGAGGGTTTGTAAAACTGAAAATAAAATAAATCCTGGCCTTAAATATGTAATTAGATCATTAGCATATTAACCAGGAGCAAAGGATAAGATGTTCAAAGAATTCATGCATTTCACTATATAATCATTAGAGCCCCACCCTAAAACAAGAACCCCTGACCCTGGGGCCATAAAATTCACAATTTTGGTAGAGGCACTCTTGCTTATCATAACTATGTACTTAGTTGGTTTATTTAATACCCAGGAGCAGAGAAGAAGATTTTCAAAGAAATAATGCATTTTCACTACCTACTTATTTAGCCCCGCCCTAGCACTAGAGCCCCTGACCCCAGGGCCATGAATTTCACAATTTTGGTAGAGGACCCATTGCTGATTACAATCATGCAAACAGTTTGACTGCTTGATGTCCAGGAGTAAAGAAGAAGATTTTTGAAGATTGCATTAATTTTAGTGGTTTTGGCCCCATCCCTCAGGCCCCAGGGGGGCAGGGATCATGAAATTCACAATTTTTGTTCCCCTTTACCCATAGATGCTTTGTGCCAAATTTGGTTGAAATTGGTTCAGTGGTTGCAGAGAAGAAGCTGAAAATGTTCAAATGTTAACGCACGACGAACGACGACGGACGAAAACAGATAGCAATAGGTCACCTGAGTATACTCAGGTGACCTAACAAAATAAATCATATGAATCGTCTGTCCTTTTAATGGAGTGAATGGTAGAAAATGCTAACCATGTGATAGGACGGAAAGCGAGGTAAGTTGGTCTTGGCCTGATTCATATTGTCAATGATAAGGGAAAAGTACTTGTTGCATGCTTTCAACAGCCTTCTTTGCTGGTTTAAAATACTTCTCTTGGGCAATTCTACAATGAAAAAAAAACCAGTTTTATCATTTAGAAAAAAATAGAGTTGAACGGTATGGACAGATTTTTAACACTGAGATGATATGGTACTTGATATTCTGATCATTGTTCAGTAAATTTGCTCAGCAATGTTTTGTATTAATTAGAGATTACGGATTTTACATTAAAATTAATCCCATTTATTTTTCTTATCATTAAATATTTAATTATCTAAAATGTATTGGACACATCGTCTCTTACCTGAAGTACTTTATTATTTGTATTCAAGGACTGTTTCAGATGTATATAGTAAATTAAGTTACCGTGCAACTAGCAAGTGTGCATTCGTCTGCTTGTCAAGGTTCAGGAGTTGCTTTTTTGTCAGCTTCTGATACTTCAGCTGCCTAATCATCGCACTCTCTTTACACTCTGCAGAGGTACTTCTCTGAAATTCAATAAAGACAATAGCTTTATTTCATTGAACTCCGAAATTCATGAGACAATTGCTTTATTTTAATATTTCATGTCCATTCATATTATGCTATTCTGGTTTTCTTTAATACTGTATGAATCAACATAAAGTAAATGTACATTTTACATATACGTTCATTTTTATTGAGAACCAACCATATAAAAAACCTGAATTTACATGTAGCATGGGAAGTAACAGACCGCCTTTCATCTCCATCAACAGTCGCCAGTATGAACATTCAAAGACTCTCTGAGGCTAAGAAACAATATTAATTGCAAGAAGAACGGTCAAAAAACAACACAACTTTACATAAATATGAAGCATAAAGGTTCGCATCAAATATAATAGGTTTTCTACTCGTGGTAAAGTTTAACTATTTTACATAGGACTTCGTGGAATGACTACAAATCAAGACTCAATGCACTGGATACATTTAAGGAAATTTTACAAGATATATCTGACACCAAAATGGGGAAGAAATTTTTCTTAAAGATACAAAATACGATGATTAGACCGTGCTGCGACAGAATTGACGTTTAATGAGCTATCGGAAATAATTACTTTTCATAAAGAAAGAGAATTTTAATATTATTGAAGTAAATAAATAAAGTAGGGATGGCAATGGATTACAGAATTGCCAATCGGTTAATCGCAAGACGTTCCGACCGATTAACCGGGTAGTCATATCAAAAAATATACATTTATTTCATAATTCTATTTGTTTTTTAGATTACCTGAGTAAACTCAGGTGACCTATTGCTATCCGTTTTTGTCCGTCGTCGTGCGCCGTGCGTTAACATTTGAACATTTTCAGCTTCTTCTCTGAAACCGCTCAAGCAATTTCAACCAATTTTGACACAAAGCATATGTGGGTGAAGGGGAACAAAAATTGTGAATTTCATGGTCCCTGGGGCCTGAGGGATGGGGCCAAAACCACTAAAATTTATGCAATCTTTAAAAATCTTCTATACTCATGGACATCAAGCAGTCAAACTGTTGGCATGATTGTAATCAGCATTAAGTCTACCAAAATTGTGAAATTCATGGCCCCAGCTTCAGGCGTTCTAGTGCTAGGGCGGGGATAAATAGATTATATAGTGAAAATGCATTATTTCTTTGAAAATCTTCTTCTCTGCTCCTGGGCATTAAATAAACTAACCATAGTTATGTCGAATAAGGCTACCTCTTCCAAAATTGTGAATTTCATGGTTCATGGGTCAGGGGTTCTGGTGTTAGGGCGGGGCTCTATTGATTTTAGACAACGGCTGATGACAGACGACTCCTAACTCGCGACGTAAGGATTGACTCCTTACTTCGCGAGAATAATTCCGGCTGTAGAAAATATTCTTTCCGAGGGCACAGATGTTCCTGGAATTGATAAATATTTTTTGCTTCATTGGGCTCTTGTTTGAATGCCGTGAGGAAATCTAATGACTGTTTGGCTTTACATTTTTTTTCAGCGGGTCCTCGATATTCTCTGATCGCATGCGCTTTAGTGGCATGTCATCGATTCAAGACTCGATTTCATCAACGACTAGCTGTTTTTGATTTTGAGGTCAAAAAGTTCAACTGTTTGTAACGAGGGTCTAGAATTGAAGCTAGAAACGGAATTTGGGTGGCCATATCTGCATCATACGGTTGAAAACGTTTCACAAGTTCTTGGCGAATTGTGTCTTTAATTTTTCACACAGTGGAGTTGTCGGA
>NW_026925400.1:0-25818 GCF_032062105.1 Saccostrea cuccullata | reverse complement strand
TATTATAAATTTTGCATACTTGGTAATTGGGGTCAGGGGGGCCCAGAAAATAAATTTTTTTATTTCAAAAAGGGGGGAATTTTTTGATAAGCAGTATTGAACAAAAGATGGTCAGAATAATGTTCTAAACATTATGCATACTTTAATTTTTGTAAAACGGCCCCATAAAGGACTTGTGGAGTGGCCCCTAAATATTTTTTTAGTATATCTCCAGAACAATAGAAATCTCTGAATAAGTGTTGAACAAAAAACTTCAAAATCACAAGACCTTTCATTTGATATAAAAAAATTGGGTCCCCTCAATCTAGGGGCTCAGAGGGGCCAAAAGTCTTTGTATAACTCTCTAATGATCAATATTTTGTTATACATTACTGAAGCAAAACTATTTATCTTGAGGATTTGGAACAACATACGAAACAATTTTGATCATATGTTACGTAATTAGGGGTCACAAGGGGCCAGAATGTCAACTCTTTGACGCAAAAGATGGTTAGAATAATGTTTTAAACAATACGCATACTTTGAATTTTTATAAAACGGCCCCATTAAGGACTTGTAGGAGTGGCCCCAAAATATTTCTATTTAGCATATCTCCAGAACGAATAGAAATCTCTGAATAAGTGTTGAACAAAAAATCTTCAAAATCACAAGACCTTTCATTTGATATCAAGAAAATTGGGCTGACCCCTCAAATAAGGGGCTCAGAGGGGCCAAAAGTCTTTTATCTATAACTCTCTAATGATCAATATTTTGTTATACATTACTGAAGCAAAAGTATTTATCTTGACTATTTACAATATGTGATAAAATTTTGATCATATGTTACGTAATTAGGGGTCACAAGGGGCCAGAATGTCAAATCTTTGACGCTTTATAACTCGAAAAGGGGGAATATTTTGATAAGCAGTATTGAACAAAAGATGGTCAGAATAATGTTCTAAACATTATGCATACTTTGATATTTTGTAAAACGGCCCCATAAAGGACTTGTAAGAGTGGCCCCTAAATATTTTCGTTTAGTATATCTCCAGAACGAATAAAAATCTCTGAATAAGTGTTGCACAAAAAAGCTTCAAAATCACAAGACCTTTCATTTGATTTCAATTAAAATGGGGCTGACCCCTCAAATAAGGGGCTCAGAGGGGCCAAAAGTCTTTAATCTATAACTCTTTAATGATCAATATTTTGTTATACATTACTGAAGCAAAAGTATTTATCTCAACGATTTGCAACAATATATTATAAAATTTTATCATATATAACGTAATAAGTGGTTGCAAGGGGCCAAAATGATATATTTTTTATGCTTTACGTCTCGAAAAGAGGGAGTATTTTTATAAGCCATATTGAACAAAAGATTTTCTGAATATCGTGATAAAAAACAGAAACTTTAAATTAATGAAGGAAAACTTAATGTCATTCTCTCTTTTAACGAATATCTCAGTCAAAATCACATCTCATCTTATCGAGAAATTCAACGGAAGACCTACTCGTTGCTCGCAACGAGATCTCATCTAGTTATTATTCTTATTATTAAGGTCTTCCGACTTCCTTCGGAAGACCTTATTGTTTTCCGTCGGTTTCCTATTATTATTATTATTATTATTATTATTCTTTTTTCATATTTATGGCGATATCTCAGCTGTGACTGTACGGATTTTAAAGATTTTTACAGGAAAGATGCATCAGGTTAATATCTCCAGACGTGTTTTTCATTTTTTCAAAATTTGCTTCCATTCGCGATTTTGGGGGAAATTTGTATTTTTTAAATGGATTTTTGTACACAACTTTTCTCGAAAACGGCTAAAGTTATGACATTGAAACTGATGGACACAAAAGAGCATTACATGTAGATGTGCCGAACGTCCTTCATTTTTTGTCGTTCCTACTTCCGGTCGCAAACGGAAGTGAATTCAAAAAGTCTAATTTTTCAACTTTTTTGTTTTTCAATATTTTTCTTTTGGATTTACAGGGTTTATAGAGCGTCTTCAACGATATCTATATATGTTTTCATTTTTTTCATGCGTGCGTTTATTGCAAAGATATGACCGAACCAAACTTTGTCTTACTGTCGAGGGTTCGAATCCCGCTCGGGGCATTCCCAAAATTTTTTCTTTGTTTTTGTCTTTTTTCAGTTGCAAATTAATTTTCACTCTTTTATAACATGTGTGGAAGATTTTGCCGATTTTTAAAAGCTATATTTGGAGATATTTCGTGAAATACCTGGACCAATCACGATCTGTGTTGAGAAACTACTGTAAATGAACGTAAACAAAAAAATTCATTAAGAAATCTATTCCATGGGATGACAGAGCATAAATTGTAAAAGAGAAGTCGGTCGGAAGACCTGCTTGTTGCCCCAGCAACAAGAACGCATCTAGTTAATTATTAAGGTCTTCCGTTTCAGACGGAAGACCTTATAGTGATTCTACTGTTTTTTCTTTTCTTTTTATTATTATTTTTTTTTCCCTTTTTGTTTTGATGATTTCTCAGAGATAACTGGATGGATTCAGATGAAATTTTCAGGGATAATAGAGAATTAAAATATCTTTCAAATGCAGTTTTCAGTTTTTCAAAATGCACTTCCGGTCGTCAGTTATGTCCGATTTAATCTTTTTTCAAAAAAGTTTTGTCCCAGTCATATCTCAGAAACGGTAAGAGATTAAGACACCAAACTTATATGAGTAATAGATCTTGATAAGTAAGCAAAACCAATTGGGTTAACATCATCCGCCGTCACTTCCGGTCGTCACAGGAAGTGATCAAAGAAATCGAAAATTTCAACTTTTCTTTTTTGAAACTTTTTTTGCATCACATTATAGCATCTTGTTTGTAGTTTCGAAATATATCAGTCCCACCGGAAACAAAAACGACAACTTCCGGTTCTGAGAGAAAAACTGCATATTTTCAGTATTTTTCTCTCCCATAAATATTTTTCATACGTAATGTATTTGAAATGATTTTTGGATATGTTATTCAGAATGCTGATGTCTACAGTAACGTCAAATATCTTTGTAAAATTTACTTCCGGTCGCGTGATTTCCGGTCCTCAAAATGAGAAGTTATCATAGCTAGATCTCGTAAACGGTAAAAGATTAAGACACCAAACTTATCTAGAGTGATAGATCTTGATGAGTAGGCAAAATCAGCTGTGATAAGATCGTCTGCCGTCACTTCCGGTCGTCACAGGAAGTGATCCAAAAAATCGAAATTTTCAACTTTTTTTCCATGAAACTGTTTTAGCATCACATTATAGCATCTTATTTGTAGTTTTGAAATATTTCAGTATCACCGGAAACAAAAAAAGACAACTTCCGGTTATAAGAGGGAAACTACATAATTTCAGTATTTTTCTTTCCAATAAATATCATATATTTTTAAAGTATTTGTAATGATTTTTGGATATGTTATTCAGACTGCAACTGTCTACAATAACGTAAAGAATTTTTGCAAAACTCACTTCCGGTCACGTGATTTCCTGTCCTCAAAATGAGAAGTTATCATAGCTAGGTCTAATAAACGGTGAGAGATTAAGACTCCAAACTAAATAAAGTGATTAATCTTGATGAATAGGCAAAAAAAATTAGGATAAGATCGTCCGCCGTCACTTCCGGTCGTCACAGGAAGTGATCAAAGAAATCATAAATTTCAACTTTTCTTTTTGGAATACTTCTTCGCATCACAATATTGCATCGTAATTGTTGTTCCGATATATGTCCGTTCCAAAAGAAACAAAAACAGCAACTTCCGGTTATGAGAGAAATACGTTATAAATTGAGTATCACACTATCCCATAAATATATTTTATAGAATGAGTATTTGAAATGATTTTAGACACGTTATTCAGATTGCATATGTCTCGAGTAACTACAAATATCTTTTTAGAAATTGACTTCCGGTCACCTGATTTCCGGTCCTCAAACTGAGTAGTAAGCATAGCCGGATCTTGGCAATGGTAACAGATCAAGACAATAAACTTATATAAATAATAAACCTTGAAGAGTGGGCAACAGATATAGGGATAAATGCCTCCGACGTCACTTCCGGTCGTCACAAGAAGTGATTTAAAAAAATCGAAAATTTCAACTTTTTTCCATTTTTTTTTTTTGCATTACATTATTGCATCTAACCAGTAATTTTGAAATATGACAACCCCACCAAAAAGAAAACAAAAACAACTTCCGAATATAAGAAATAAAACTACGTCAAGATCAAAAGGTCAAGGTCACTGGAAAAGGATTAAAATTGCTTATATATGTCTTTCCCCCAAATGACCTTGACCTTAGACTTTGATATTTGACCTTGACCTTTGACCTTGACCGTTACTCAATAGTTAAAAAAATCTTTATTATATTTAGCTTGATTCAGCTTCAAGTATTAAACTCAAGTTTATAAGGTTTTTTATGACCTTGACCTTTGACCTCGATAAATGACCTTGACCTTTAACCCCATTCACCTAAAGGTCACAATCAAGCTTGAGTTCGTTGACATATCTACATCTTTCAAATACTAATACAAATACTAATATACCCCCTCCCCCTTTTTTCTCTTGAAAGAAATCAATACCAACATAGAAAAATTTTGTATAATTCAAACGACACGACATATCGACATGAAATTTAAGGATTGCAGTAGAAGACATATCAAAGAAAGTGTCCTGAGGGTGTAACGGTGAGTCTCTGAAGTATATAATGAAATTTTAATGTGTATCGGAAAAAAAACTACATTTTTTTTCTGTCTGAAATCTACGTGCTAATGAGCATAAAAATTAATTAAAACTTGCATCGGCTATTTCTTCAGTTTTTGTCAACAGCATTCGATTCTTCTGCTTTAATGCGAAATTTTAATACCAAGTATTCTTGATTTCTTTTATTTGTAGAATTTATTTCAATTTTATTTACATTTAATATTCATTGAAGGAATCTGGGAAATAACAATTTTTCCTATCAATGAATTTCTACGCAATTCAGATAGGTTAGATAGATTGCAGTTATCTCGCTTTGTACGTTGCAGTGTTGAGAAAATGCCCGTGACTCACAATTTATGACAACAAATTACATGTAATCTGCATAGTAGAGTGCACATGTACCAAAAATGCACCCCGGGACTACCCAGATTTTGGTTTTTTTTTTTCCTAGCAGGGTAAAACTCCCAGTATTCTGTAACTCAATCTATGCCCTAAAGAAAATTCACCAATTGATATGGGGTCATTCACCTTCTTCTAAGGCTTACGGCTTTTCAGCTTAATTTCCTCTGCAACTGACCACGTGTATTAGTTTCGCATTTACAGCTCTGTATATGCTAAGTGTCATAGTAATACCTACATGTTGCACATAATTTTTTTTTCAGCAAGCACTCTGATTCACTGCAAATGTGTCTCATAATTATTCTGATCATTTTTCTACTTCAAATATCACATCAAACAGGGAATATCTCAGTTTTTAAAGAAATTTGACCGGGACTTTACTACGAAACGTTTTCTTTCACATCGAAACTATTTCCTTCAACCTTAAAATAATAAGTTTACAAAATACCTTTAATGTTGTGGAACTAGATGGCTCAGTGGTTAGCGTGTCCGACTTTCATACAAATGGTTCTGGGATCGAGCTCAGATTGAGGATTTTTTGTTTTTTTTGCATTTTGTCTATTTTTTATTTGTCTTTTTTCATATAGAAAAATCTCCTTCTTACAGATAAATAGAGAAGAACGGAAGACCTTATTTGTTGCTGTAGCAACAAGAGTTTCTAGTTATGTTCCCCAAACGAAGTTGGGGAACATATTGTTTTTACTCTGTTTCTTATTATTATTATTCTTATTATTTTTCTTCCTGGGAAAATTTTGTCCGCGAGTGATCTTGTAAACTACACATTCGACTTAGGTGAAACCTTTTTAGGGTAAGTAGGCATGTTATGTAGATTTGCGGAATCAAGGTCATTTTGCGCGCACGTGCTTGCAAGAGCGCGCACGTGCAAAACTTGAAATGACCAATATATAATGGATATAACCGTAACTTTTCTATTTTTAGACGAAATGTTTTGAAACTCATAATGTAAGGATATATGAGTAGTATGCACAAGATGACATGGTCAAAATAGCAAGATCGCACGTGCAAGCACGTGCGCTTCGCTCTGATTGGCTGAAACTAAAGTCTCAATATCTTTCTTGTTTTTTGACGAAAACCTTTGAAATTTTAAACATAGGCATGTATTAGGATATCCTACAATAAGATATATAGCAATTATCATGAAAACGCGTGCCTGCACGTGCGCTGCAATCTGATTGGCTTTTGCTATAAATAGCTATAACTCCCTTGGTTTTCAACCAAACAGGATGGGATTTGGAACATGAATAGATATAATGGACTTCTACAAGAAGATATGGTCACCATGCACATGCATACACGTGCTTGTACGTGCGCTGCAATCTGATTGGCTGAAACTTTGAACAGCTATAACTCCCTTGGTTTTCAACCAAACAGGATGGGATTTAGAACATAGATAGATATAATGGACTTCTACAAGAAAGTATGGTCGCCATGCTCATGTGAGCACGTGCGTGCATGTGAAATGAGTAAATCAAAAATACACTTGAATTAGCGTATTTTTTAATTCTTTTGGATTAAATACTTTGATATTTAGTATATTAAAATCTATAGATTCTGAAGACAAGATTATATGGTCATTGCGCACGTGCATTCACATGCACACGCGTGCAATGCTAAAATTTGAATGAAATTGGTACTTCTGGGTAAACGTTGTTAAAGTCTCAAATGCATAGAGTTTGTCTTATTTAATGAAGCTTATAGGGAATATGGCACCAAAAGGGAGTTGGGGAGCGTTTGGGGAACATCCGTAACGGTCCCCGTTACAATTAGCACTAGTTATTATTATTTTTCTTCTTCCTGGGCACTTTTTTGTCCGCGAATGATCTTGTAAACTAGACATACAACTAAGGTGAAATGTTTTTAGGGTCAGTAGACATGTTATGTACATTTGCGGAATGAAAGTCATTTTGCGCGCACGTGCTTGCAAGAGCGTGCACGTGCAACACGTGAATAACCAATATAATGTATATTGCCGTAACTTTTCTATTTTTTGATGAAATGTCTTGAAACTCATAATGTAAGGATGTATTAGTAGTATAAACAAGATGACGTGGTCAATATGGCAAGATCTCACGCGCATGCACGTGCGCTACGCTCTGATTGGCTGAAACTAAAGTCTCAATATCTTTCTAGTTTTTTGACGAAATCGTTTGAAATTTTGAACATAGCCATCCATTAGGATATACTACAAAATGGTATATCGCAATTATCATGAAATCACGTGCATGCACGTGCGCTGTAATCTGATTGGCTGAAATTTTAAATAGCTATAACTCCCTTGGTTTTCAACCAAACAGGATGGGATTTGGAACATAGATATATATAATGAACTTCTACAAGAAGGTATGGTCACCATGCACATGCATACACGTGCGTGTACAAATGCTGCAATCTGATTGGCTGAAACTTTAAACAGCTATAACTACCTTGGTTTTCAACCAAACGTGGTGGGATTTAGAACACAGATAGATGTAATGGACTTCTACAAGTAGGTGTGGTCACCATGCTCATGTATGCACGTGCATGCACGTGAAATGGGTAAAATCAAAAATACACTTGAATGAGCGTTTTTTTTTATACTTTTGGATTAAATACTTTAATATTTAGCATATTAAAATATATAGATTGTGTAGAGAATATGATATGGTCATTACGCACATGCATTCCCATGGGCAAGTATGCAATTATAAAATTTGAATGAACATACTACACTTCTGGGTAAATGTTGTTAAAGTCTCAAATGCATAAAGTTTGTCTTATTTAATTACGCTTACAGGGAATATGACTATAAAAGGGAGTTGGGGAGCGTTTGGGGAACATCTGTAACGGTCCCCGTTACAATTAGCACTAGTTTTCATCTGCAAAAAAAATATGTTTAAGGAATGTTGATGGAACCATTGAACATGTATTTTATATGATTGGGTTTTTAATTAGATAAGTGGTTGAGAAGACTATAATATCGTAAGGCAGGATTTTATGTACACTGGCACATGATCTGAAGTTGCAAATGATATATTTAGGTTTAAAGGCCAGCCATTTCTGTAACCAAAGTTATCCCCTCCCCCCTCAAATAAAGAGTTATTTTTTTAAGTAGTATTATTTTAATACGTAATTTCTTGGTCACACAATGATACAACTGTGTGGCAGCCTATTGCCATGATAATCAAGTCTAAATAGGGTCATTACGTAACATCTATTAATTTTTGTTATACATAAAGAAAATATATAAAAGACAAAGCTATAAAATAATATTTTTAAATGCTATAGTTAATTTTTATGGATAGATAGATATATTAGATAGATAGAAGGATAAAGAGATAAAAAAGCAGGCCAGCTTAAAAAAATTGAGGTAAATTTCGGATTACTCTAGTACAAATTGTGGTAAGGCATGGATCAAAAGGGTTCCGGAACCCCGAAAACTGCGAAGAATGAGTGCACTTTATACGTCATTTGGAACTTTTTCGGCTATCCATTTAAAGCTGTACATTACAATATATCGCTAAATTATTCTATAATTATTATACAAGCACATGGTTTTGTTATTTATGCCTTGAATATTTAGTCATACATATTTCTATAATAACAGACAATATTATTGAAAAGAACATGCATAAATTCTGGAAATCTGAACTGGACCACTTTGGAATTTAAGGTATCATACCAAAACCTGCTCTTAAATTAAGGGTGCATGGACACAGATTTGAAGTTGATATGTTCTGTATATTATCACGACTTATATATTTTAATAGCATTTCACGCAAAAATATATTTAAAATTTTATATCATCTTTAAGTTATTGAAACTTCAAATTTTAAGATGGGTTTGATTGACACATCCTTTACAATATTATTACAATAATCATGATACAGTACCGATTTAAAGAAAATGTGGTAATATTTTCTTATACTAAGTATTTATTATTATTATTAACTTTTAAAGCAAAAGAGGCCCATGGACCACATTGCTCACCATAGTACTTAGGCTAGGAATTCAGTATTGAAAATTTTGGCCCCAATCCACCACTTTGTTAAATTTGTATAATTTTTATATGCAATCTCCTGTGCTAGTGTTCAATCGGGGGCGGAAACAGGCCGCTCCACATCCATTCATATTTTTGTGTCATTTGTATAATTTTTATATTCAATTTAATGAATGAGTGTTCAATCGGGGGCGGAAACAGGCTGCATGCTCCTCATTAATTCATATTTTTGTGTCATTTGTATTATTTTTATATTTAATCTCCTGTGCGAGTGTTCAATCGGGGGCGGAAACGGGCCGCTCCACATAAATTAATATTTTTTGTATAAATTTGTATAATTTTTATATTTAATCTCCTGTGAGAGTGTTCAATCGGGGGCGGAAACGGGCCGCTCCACATAAATTAATATTTTTTGTATAAATTTGTATAATTTTTATAATCAATTTCCTGTGTGAGTGTTCAATCGGGGGCGGAAACAGGCCGCTCCACATAAATTCATATTTTTTGTATAAATTTGTATAATTTTCATATTTCATTTCCTTTGTGAGTGTTAAATCGGGGGCGGAAACGGGCCGCTCCACATGATATAATTTTTTTTTAAAGTTGTTCTTAAAAAAAAATGTAAGGAGTGTTATGCCTGGGGCAGAAACAGGCCGCTCCACATTAATTCATATTTTTGTGTCATTTGTATAATTTTTATATTCAATCTCCTATGTGAGTGTTCAATCGGGGGCAGAAACAGGACGCTCCACATAAATTCATATTTCTGATTCAATTGTCTGATTTTTATATTCAATCTCCTGTGTAAGTGTTCAATCGGGGGCGGAAACAGGCCGCTCCACATGATGTCAAATATTTTCAAATATTGATCTTCTATGCAAAAATAAGTGTTTTATAAGAAATATTTTCATTCATATCAATGTTATTTTGACTTATATGATCTTATAATGAACCTCGTCTTGTTGTCTTTGCAAATAAAACACACACTGCTGGACTTATTTTGTTGTAATATGTTAAATTGATCCTGAATGCATCCTGAATGCATATGAAGAACTTTCTTTTTATTAATAAAGTTTTTATCCCTTGTTTTGAAAACTTCTTGTAGAAGTTTAATTTGTTCTTAAAACAGTTCTAATATGAGTTCATTTACTCTGCTGATCGTTGGTAATTTTTCGTTCATCAATAAAGCAATAAATGAAAACAGGGGTTTAAATTTTCCCCAAAAATTCACTGGTCCAAGGACTATTAAGCAAGTAAATTTCACTAGTCCGTATCATAAAATTACTAGTCCAAAGTTTAAAGAAAAATATGCTTAGTTTTAAACAATTTTTAATCAATTTGATTACAATGGGGTTTTTGTCAGTACTTTGTGGCTTGGGGCTTGTGCCTCAAGAATTGGGAATTTCAGCTTCAATTTAATTGGGGAATCTTCCAGAAAACCCAGTCATTTAAAAGCATTGTCAAAATACTTTGTTTTTGTCTTTGTATTATATAAACAAACAGTTGTTATAACAAATCAAGACTATTCTTGGTATGAATTATCTAATAATTACTTGCATCAAGAACAATAGTGGTATGAATTAACTAACGAAGAAAATCCAACATGGATGAACAACCACTGAAAACCTGCTTGAACTTTACTTTAAAACATGCAATAAACAAACTTAATTTGATTACATATTTCATAAGTTTTTCTTTGGGATAACCTCCACTATATTTAGGGAAAATACAGGCATATTCTCAATTGGAATTGGGCCGAATTTCGGCCCGAAATCGGCCCCAAAAATCACGGGATTAATTTTTTTTTCTTCTCAAAACTACTAGTCCGACGGACTATTAGAGGGTAACAATAAGCTAGTCCGCCCCCATAAACTTTAGGTCCCGGACCTCGGACCACCGTATTTTTAAACCCCTGGAAAATTGTAGCCTAATTTACGGTTCCTTCAACTAAGTTGAACAAAGTTTAGAGAAAAGGGATAAATATTACAAAAGGATAAAATGTAGTGTGATTCGCACTAGTGCAATGAAGTGAAAAGAAGACATGCATAGTGCATACCCAAAACAATTGGTCCATGGTTACGTATTGTATGCATTGTAAGCACTACTGCGTCTATGGTCTCGATGAAACCATTTTTTTTTAAATAAGTTATAACAGATTTCGTTAAGTTCTGTGCAATTATCAGTGGTCAGTGTATGACACTAAATTTTTTAACACAACTGCTTAAGACATTCATTCATATAAAGCAATATGTACTAGAATATTGACTTATTAAAATGAAAAAAAGTTTGTAAGGAAAAATTTAATTTTTAATAATAGTATATGTAACAAACCGAATGTACAAAATCAGACACCCCCAAAATAAAATGATTATTTTATTACATAGATTTTCTTGGTTCAATTTACTTTGTAGCACTCAATGATTACTTCATAAATAGATAAAAAGTTGAATTTATAAACGAGGCCAGTTATTTCTGTTTCAGATAGTAACAGGGGCAGATGTACCCCTCCCTCTTCTTATGTTTCGGAGAATGCATATGTAAGATGCAACAAAATACACCAAATGATCAATTATTCGAGTGTGACTGTAATTTCCCCCAAATATTAAAGTTCCGATTTCTGAGTCAATACGGAATTTGTGGTTCTGGATATTAGAAACATTTTCCACGTCTTCAGGGTGCTTGAAGTAATATTGAAAAAACACGCTTTATTTCAAGGACCCCATTCACTCTGAATTACTCAATCTGGGGAGGCCTGCACTTCATGAGTTCATCTTTGGTCAGGATTTCTCGTTTTAATACCAGTAATCTCACTATGGGGTTTGTTTGTATTGCCTGATCTAATAGAATGGGATCAATCAGAAATATCAGGAGAAAAGTCCTCATCCACTTTGTTGATGTAAACGCATGTTGACAACCACATTAATAGTAATACAGAGGGGTGCTACATGTTTTGGACGATATTTAAACAGTAATAGATTAATTCTTTAAAATGTTACTTTTCAAACAAGAATTGTAAATATGAATGAAACATTGATCGAAATAGTTCCCAGACACTTAATTAACTTTCTTATCTTGAATCCCCATGCATTGCTGTATCTGTTTTTTTTTTTCATATAACATGTATAAAGTGCATTGCAATTTAATTATTTTTCTTTTATAAAAAAAATTGCAGTTTTTTCAAATTTACCCCAGTCTCTATTTTAGAATAGAATATGAAATATAGGATTTATATATACATGGATTATTATCCCAATATTATCATAATTATGTAGTCTATTAATCAACAATATTTTTACACTTTAAACCTACATGTGGGATTATTAACCCCATGTAAGAATTCTGTGGGAAAAAAAAACCATATGTCAATTTAAGCAACATATGGGTTAAAAAACCCCACGGCAAATTATATGGGTTATTTAACCCCATGGGGTGAAAAAAAAAACCCATGGGGTTTTTGTGGGGTTTTTTGTGGGGTATTTTTAAGTTCATGTTTCCCCATGGGATTTTTTTTTTTGAACTCAAATATCTCAAAAACTAGCAGAAAATGTTGAATTTTTTTTTTCATAAATCAATTTGATTATAAAAACCCCACCATATAAAAAAAACCCTAAGATGATAGCTTTAAAGGAAAAGGGTGCGCAAGTTCGGAAAAATGTCCATTCCGAAGTTGTCCGTCCCACTGTTTATTACATTATATATGTCGTAATATTATACAGAAATAATTAACTTCAAATCCGTGTCCATGCACCTTTAAGACATTGCATAATACAAATAAAAAAAAATCAAGTTCACGATTTTTGGAATTTTATTTTGCACTGGCACCCAACCCTAATAGCTTAAGTGCACCCATCCTTTATATAAACTGATATAGTAAAATTACTAAAGCTTTGTCTCGGACCCCTTCCCCTTGCCATTTTAGCCTACACCACGGGAAAAATTTCAAAGTCTACCCATCAAAAATTACAATCGGGCGCGGACTGTAGACTGAAATATAAGCGATAATGCTAAAACAAGATGTGATACAGCCGAAGTTAGATGAGGTACGAATCGGCCGAGTGGTGTTTGTGAAACATGCATCCGGCGGCAACAAAGTTCGAAAAAACTATTTCAAGCATATATGTCAAGATCACAAACAAGGTCATCGACCTTGATGTCATTTTAGGAAAATTAGTGAAGTAAGAATAACAAATATCAAGTCTGTATCTCTCATGGTTCAAAAGTTATGGCGGAGGTTAAAATTGACAACAGACAAGACAGATTGGACAAAAACAAAAGGCGCTCCTGATCTATCGATCCATGCGAAATATTAAGAAAATCCATGCCATTCGAGTGTTTTAATGCAGAAAGAAAGAATACTTTTGTGATATTGGGATTACATGGACGCCCTGGTGCACCGAATACAATAATCCTTTCGAAAACAATGACATGTTATGCTAAAAAGAATATTTTTCTCTTTGGTTTTAGTCCTGGACGTAACCTTCAAGCCAAGTGTAAGGGTACGCCTTTCTGCTTATTCATCTTCCAATAAAAAATCACGAGCTTCAATATTTTTGTTAGATAACTCAAATAAATTATTTTGATCCTCAAAATCCATTTCACAGTTTGATGAATCTCTTCTTCCAAATTCGGAAGACTAGAGTCTCATGTCTGTATCATCGCTTCTACATTTTTGTAAGCATTTGCATGCTTAACTATGTCGCAATGAACCATCTTTCCGTTGAGTCCTCAGTTGATCTTATACAGAACCTCGGTGAATTTTTTTAAATCTGAAATATTCCTTGCCAATATAAATTCAATTATTTTGTAAGCGACATACTCTCCTTTCGAGGAAATATATACTCAACCCCTAACTTAATTTGATTTGTAGTCATAATGTTTTTTGTGAATTATAAAGCTCCTTTTACATGTTTTCTCACCAAATTATTATCCCGTTCTCTCCGATAAGTTTATATCTTGATCCATTACATGGTTAAAATTTAATTTAATTATTCCCCAGCTCCGAAAGAGAGGGGTATATTGTTTACCATTGTGTGTCTGTCCGTCCGTAACAGTTTTTGGTCGCAGTTTTCTAGGCAACTGCTTATCCACAGATGCTTGAAAGAGCTCGGTTCATGTTATGCATAAAATGCATGGCCCTGTAGATATACCAATAGATCCTTTTCCTGTGACATATTTTGTCTAAGAGTTATTCCCCTTAGCCGTCATATAGGGCAACAATCCCAGATCTCTCTTCATTATTCAACCAAGTTCAATTTGTTGTATTGGTTACTGCGGTAAAAATAACACGTTTTCTTTTGAATATACTTTTGTTAAAGACTCTGTTAGTTAATAATTTTAAGATTGAAAATATTTTTTTCCATATATTTCTTGCATGCATGTTTAAAATTGAGAGGTAAATTCACTACTTTGCCCTACAAGATGGCGGCTAAGGGGAATAGCCCCTATTCAAAATATGTCATAGGAAAAAGGTCTATTGATTGATTAACACTTGATGTTCCATTTGAAGCATAAAAATAAAAAGAGACTTAGTGCTTTCATTTCCTATTGAATATTTTCTCCTAAAACTTCAGGTCTTGGAGAACTAATATTTTGAAATTGCAATGTTCTTGAATTTTAATGTAAATAGGTATATTTCAGTACTTTCAATGAAGAAAAATAATATCAGCGCACTCTCTGATCTAAAAAATCAAACGTGTCTTTTAATCTTTAGAAACTGTTCTATCATTTACAAGTTGCATATTTTAGATCAGAGGTTGCGCTCGATATAAAATATCGAAAAATACTTTAAAAATTGGCCGTTTTTGTAGACTTTTTCAGAATATGAGGAAATTGACGCATTTCGTTACGTCATAATGCATTGACTAGCCAGACAATATTACGTCATTTTAGATAGATACGCAATCACCAAAGAACTACAAGTAAAATACAATGCATTGTTAACAAAAATTAAGCAGTTTCAGTTTTTCAGAAATAAACAGGGCCAAAAAAAAAACAAAAAACAAAAAACAAAAGTGAACCTTGTTCTTATAGGGCATTTATTGCTGTAGCATGCTATATGGTGGGATTCTATTTTGTGCAATTCCGATGTCAACTTCTTGTTTATCACTGCGTCTCAGTGTGTGTACCATACATAAAAAATAATCATTTCAGTTTTCTCAGCAACTTAACTCATTGCAGTTGCTTGAAATTTAAGCACATTCTTTGCTGAGGCATATCATATGGTGGGATTCATCTTTGTTTAACTTTCTTTTTGTCCGTATGTCTGTCCATAAGTAACTGAACTTGCGCACATGATAGTGTATACTGCCATAAGAGCGGGGGTTTTACTAGATAGTGAGCTTTGGTTTTCAGACTTCTTGTTTTTAACCAAAGACCTTAGTTAATTAGATCGCTTAGAAAAAAGAATTGAGGTGTTCTAAAAATTACACAAGTCACAGGTGCATCACTTTGAACTTTATCTTCATTTGTTTCCATGCTTTTAGTGTCTTTGTTTCTTTGGCCTAAAGGGCTAATTAGGGGTCTTCTGCTTCTAAGAGATGTTGTGTTCTACACAGTGGTAGCATCATTCAGATTAAAATTGGCTATGGATGGTGAATGCAGTTTAAGGGTTTACTCCCTTAGCAGCCGCTGGACGATGGTCCCAATATCTCTCAGGGAAAACTCCTCCCTCTTGCTTAAATGGGGCCTCATAGGGTCACAATTCCGGCAGAGAGGACAGGGCTGGTTTTTGTCTATCAATTTGAGCGGACGCAGATGAAATTGCTCTCCTCCTCCTCCGTCAAACATAGCGTACAATAGATATTGTCGTCTTCTACCTGGACTCCCAATTACGGAAGCGTAATAGTGCCACTTAAACACTTCACTTTTTTTATTTCTACACTTTAATCTGTAAATTTTACACTTTAATCTGTAAAATTTAATCTGTAAAATTCACACATTTATCTGTAAATTTCACACTTTAATCTGTAAATTTTACACTTTAATCTGTAAATTTCTTTAAAGTGTAAAATTTACAGATTAAAGTGTAAAATTTACACTTTAAAATGTAAAATTAACAGATTTAAGTGTAAAATTTACAGATTAAAGTGTAAATTTTACAGATTAAAGTGTAAAATTTACAGATTAAAGTGTAAATTTTACAGATTAAAGTGTACAAATTAAAAAAAGTGAAGTGTTCAAGTGGCACTAATACGCTTCCGTACCCAATGGAGGAACACAACCGTAGTGCCTGGCCTGGCTCTGAAGAGTTTGCGTTAGAGGCCTGGCCGGTCTGTCGGGTGATACCGGGGAATCTTGCAGGTCCATATTTCTCCCTGCTGCTGCCGATGGAGGTGGCGGTGGGGTGAAGAAGGAGGCGGTCGTTGATAAGGTCTGCTTTGCCTGCTACTTCTTCTTCTAGTTTCCTCGTTTAGCCGTACTCAACTAATGCTAATTCTGAGCAGCACTCTTCCGGTGGCTATACTTCTGACGATGATGTAGGATTCAATCTGAATTCCAGGGATCGTGTCAGATCATCTTCTTGGTAAATCTCGTCTTCTCTCTCAGCCATGTTAAACCGTATGCAGCGATACTAACAGAATGACGCCGAGCTCTGGCGAGCGTCTGTATTTATGAACACATGGCAGACCGACAAGAGAGCACCTCTGTAGCCGATGCCAAAAAATCTTTGTTATAGCCAAGTGGCAGGAATCTCTTTATAAACTGTTTAAATAATACATTAGACAAGTCTCCTCTTTACTTGTATATATTGCTTATTTGGTACCTGTAAACAGTCTAAGCTTCTGATGACACACGTTTGACAGTTTTAGTCCTTCTGTTCGATGTATTTTCGGTTTAGTAACCTGTTAATCTATTCGTAAATAGATCTAAATAAGTCATTCAGTTATAGTCTTGCAATATGTACGTAAGTAATAATTTACAAATGACCCACCTTATTAATCTCCAAACTCCAATTCAGTTCGAATTATCTCTACCATGTTTACATATCCATAATACTACAATTTACTCTTGATTCCAAGTTTTTACAGATATAATTACACAACTTAGGTACAACTTTGAAAACAGCACATTCAAATAAAACAAAACAAATCACTGTGAATAACCCGCTCCAAATCACTAAATGCATAATAAAATAATACTATGCACAAAATAATAATAAAGTCGCATCCATTCATCAACATTCACACATGATATAAACTAAATTCAAAGTATGTAAACACGGCAAAAATAATACAATGAAGATACACTCACATACATCACATATACTCAAAATAATAATTCGGACAAGACACATAATTGCGACATCTAAAACGATTCATGTCAAATAAAATAAATATCACCTTTGTACCCAAAAGCCATAACCATGGTAACAAATGACATGCATAACCATGCTAACAAAATTAATCAACCATACTCTCTTACCATCCCATCGGGATATCCGTCCCCTTATGCGGACCAAACCACTTGCCATGGGATAGCAATTCCTTTCAGTTAAAGCTACGTAATCACATTGTTTACAAGTGAACAGCACCTCGTCTTTAACCACATGATTCTTTAAATAATGTTTAACTGCATACTTCTTGATTTGTTTGAACTCACACAAGGTACACTGAAACACACGCCCCTTCTCCGCTTTATACATGTTATATTCTCATTGTAAAATGTCCCTTGCAAAACAGTTAGTAAAGTCTGTTTCACGATCTGATCTTGAATTAAAAATATTATGTACACATATTAAGTTGCCATTCATTCGCACATCCAACCTTTAATCCTCCATTGCAGTATAAATAATCATTTTAGGTTTAATTTGCTAAAATATGAGACCCATGGGCCTGATAGGTCACCTGGGTATCATGTAGCAACTTTCCAACAATTGAATTGGTTCGTGTTTTAAACCAAAGGCCATGAAATCACAGGCACCTGACGTTACTTATTTTTCTGTTAATAAAAAAAATATACCCTTACCTTATAATAAACCAAGGTCCTCATCGGCGCCATCTTGAAATTTTCTAGGTCTGTGACATCCACTTGTATTTTCGTCTGAAACTCCGTCAAATAAATTCCATGCAACCATATTCTTTCTGTGGCCAGTCTTTCGAGGTCTAAACTTACGGACACTGCAGCCAGAAGGGCGCATCACACTTGCAAATATTAAAAATCCCTCGTCAATCTCGATCTACTGCTTCAACAATCCGAGAAATCGCCACTTAAAAAAATAAGTAATGTCAGGTGCCTGTGCATGAAATTCACAATTTTGAAAGAGGCACCATTGCTTATCAAAACTATGCACTTCGCTTGCTTACATTGATTACTTCATACACAAAAGTAGGTCAGAGTGACACAGAGAAAATGCACTTTCACTTTTTTTCAAGTTGTGCACCCCATCCCACAGGAACTACTGACCCTTGAGGCACATATTTCAGGATTCTGGAAATTTTATCATAAACTTTATTTCATCATAAATGGTTGATTAATACCAAAGGGCAGATTTCAAAGCTTTAATTTATTTTCAGACCTTTTAAACCCCTCCCCCCATCCCACACAAAATTAGCAATTTTGGAAGAGGCACCTTCAATCATCATTAATATGTACTTAGATCATTGACATAATACCCAGGAGCAAAGGAAAAGATTTATCAAAAATAGTGCATATTTACGACATAATTATTAGAGCTCTGCCCTAACACCAAAACCGCTGACCCAGGAGCCCTGAAATTCATAAATCTGAAAGAAGCATCCCTTCTCATCAAAACTATGTACACATGTCACCGGTTTAATATCCAGGAGCAGAGGAGAAGATTTTTAAAGAGTTAATGTATTTTCATTACATAATCAATAGAGCCCCACCCTTACACCAGAATCCCTGACCCTGGGGTCACGATTTTGGAAGAGGCAGCCTTATTTAATATACCTATGTTCTTGCTTAGTTTATTTTGTACCTAGGAGCAGAGAAGATTTTTTTAAAATTAATGAATTTTTATATAGGTCACCTGAGTAACTCGGATTACCTATTGCTATCCGTGTTCGTCCGTCGTGTCTTAACATTTGAACATTTGCAGCTTCTTCTCTGATACCACTGTACCAATTTCAACCAAAGAACTATATGCGGTATATTGCATATATTGCCCCCACAAAAGTCAAATTTTGAAAACTTCCTGAAATGTGCTGAATTCAATAAATTGTATGAGAAATATAAATGAACAGAAAATATAGTGTCAAAGCAGTGTATTCACAATTTTTGTTTTAATGACGTCACAAACTAGTCCGATTTTATACCTTTTTTCAGAAAGAGGACAAAATGGACAGAATTTCAACAATTTTAGCTTTAAAATTTATAGAGCGCAAGTTTGTTCAGGAACAATATTGACATTGATATATATTCATTGATATCATTCTACACATTATATCAAAATATTGATCCTGAACACACATGCGCTCGGTGACTTTTACTCAAAATATCGACGAAATATGTACATTTTTCTGTAAAATTCATAAAAAAAACTGAAATTTTTCGGGGCCAGGAATTTCAAAATTTTGGTAGAGGACTTAATGCTGATTACAATCATGGCAACATTTTAACTGCTTGGTGTCCAGGAGTAAAGAAGAAGATTTTTGAAGATTGCATTAATTTTAGTGGTTTTGGCCCGGGACAGGTATTCTTTGCCCCCCCCCCCCCCTTCACCCATAGATGCTGTATACCAAATTTGGTTGAAATTGGTTTAGTGGATGTAGAGAAGAAAATAAAAATGTTCAAATGTAAACGCACGGCAACGGACGAAAACGGATAACAATAGGTCACCCGAGTTACTCAGGTGACCTAAAAATGCATTAATTTAAAAAAAAAAAAAAAAAAAAATCTGAGTTTACTCAGATGACCTAATAATTTTGTATTGATATCATGTTTTATATCTCTTCTTTATTTGAAAGATGCTTTTTTTTCTTTATTCAGATATAAGTACAACTGATAGAACAAATACACCATACATGCTGCATTGGCTAACCAGTTCGACCAATCAGAACAGTGGAGAACAAGTCTATGGGTAATAGTATGGCTCTATAGGTAACTTTGCAGAAAGTATTTGAAATCGGATATGATTCTTTCATCTCTAAGGAAAAGTAGTAAGATATGTCTCAAGAAGGAAAACCAGCAAATCTAGATTAGTGACATCTCTGGATAATTACTAATTTTTAATAATTGTGGATAAAAAAGTTTTGTAGAGACTCATCCTTAAATCCCATCTGAGTTCCAAGTTCCAGTAACTCCTGCATTTCCTTCACAGTACAGATGATGGAATGACTATACTGAACCACCTTACTGATTGGAGTGCAAAGGAATAATAGTCTCTCTACTTATCAAAGATCTTGCTTAGCTTACCTTCACTTAAGAAGTCTAAGGAAAAGCCAGGTCTTCACTTACCAAAGCTGATCTGCATAAATGATACTCAAGTCTAACAAACGCTAATTATAAAATGAAAATTATAATTCAAAATTAACCTTGGCAAACCTTCACCATTGTAGAATTCTGGTTTGATTTAAACAGAGAGTGTGTCATCCCACTGCTGTCACCAAATTTGTAACGTGGAATGAGCTGGGTTTCCTTTTTAAATCAAAACAAAGAATTACTTTTAAGAAACAATTTATTTCCAAAATAAATAGAAAAGACAATTAAACTAATAAATCACACACACGCACGCTCACTCAAATCTATACTTGTAAATTAACAAATTTTGCAAATAAACTCCGAAACGACTGCACAGGAGTTCTTTCTTAAGCCTGTAGGAATACACTAGGTATAAGGTGATGTCCGTAAACTCTATTCAGATTTCACTCGAAACCCCATGTTTAACTTTATTTTTTGGATATGATTCTTCATTTTAAGTTGTCTCTATTTTGCTTTGAAACTTTTTAATAACTCTCAAAAGTCTTAACTGCCACGAAAATAGATCATTCAAAAAATTATGTATTCTTGATATGGCAAATAAATAAATCATGTTTTATTACAATTTCAAAAAATTACATTTAAACAAAATTCATGTTCTTTTATTTGAAAAAATATAAATAATTTTTTTTTTTATTTAAAAAGTTTTAATTTTTTAAAAACATTTTGTAAAAAAGTTTTTCCTGATGTTGACTTAACACACACACACACACATTGTTGAATTAAAATTTTCCACTTTAAAATGATAATTTTTTTCTAAACACACAATTTCTTTCACTGTATCTATATCCAATGATAATCCCTTTTCTTGGACACAGAAACATTTTTCAGTGATAGATTGTATAAAAGGCATCACTTTTCTACTGAGTTAATTGGTTATCTTAGCCAAAGAGATGATTTGAATCATGTTTATAAAAAAGATTAAATGACTGGAACCACATATTTGAAGACGCTGGACCAACTCGCAGATATAATGTCATCTGTTTTCACCGCATATTTGTGTAATTTGTGTATTCATACTTTTTGTTTATTCCTGATATTCCAAATGTGTACATTTTTAAATCTCCCAGCCTTGGTGTGTCTGTGTATATATGTTTGTGTTTAAAAAGTAAATTGAAAAAAAGATGATTTCAGAATATAAAATATTAATCATTAACTTTGAACATTTAAATGACATAAAAGTAAAAATTAATTTCATGCTTTAAAAAAGACAGACGAGGAGTTTGATTGCATCAATATGATCGAAAATCGATTTTTCTTGGGAAAATCAATAAATACAGTTCATTTGCGTTAGCCCGTGAGCTTTGGAGAGAGTTCGAATTATGTGAGAAACTTTTTCTTTTCTTTATTTTCCTCGGGTTATACTTCTGAAAACATTTATTTAGACGAAAAATAAACGCTCATCTGTCGATAATTTATTCCTCAAACTGTCAGGAACAATTGTGTGACAGTAAATACCATTTTTTAGAAAAATATGAATGCTTATTATCTTTAAGAATTGAAAAAAAAATATCCTCGCATGGCATACCGCAATCCTGTTGCTTTTATTTCACATAGTGTTTTTTTAAAGTTGATTTTAATTTGCCACTTTTAAAGCTGTTAAAGCTGTTCTCAATTTGTGTTCTCGGGCACAGGACATCTCTAAAATAAGTCAGAATTCTTTTTTAGAGAGAGAGATCCTAGGGAACAAGGCTACATGTACGAAGTCTTGAAATACGGAAAGGAGGTTTGTTTGAATCTAGAATTTTCCTACTGGAAGGGAAGGGGGTCATGAAGCCTCTTTTAGAATTGTCAAGCAAATAAATAAAGGGGTATTGTTCAAATCTCAGAAGACCTTTTACATGTATATTATATTGGAATTGATAGAAAGTGGATGGAGATTAAGATATTTTGTTATCTTAGGGAAAGCATTTATTTAACCCGAATTCCTTAAACTGCGTACATACCTCAATCTCGACGTACGAATTAAATTAAGAGCATAATATGGAAGTTAAACACATACAACGAAAGCAAAATCACGTGAAAAAACATAGAAGGGGGTTGTTTGCCTCTTGAACAAGATATAACAAAACCTGTATTATTTCATTCACTGTGTCAAAAGGTCTAAATTGCTGGTATCCTAATGTGGCAGAGTCATACTTATTTAAAATATTTTTTATCTTTTCTTTCTTACTGAGCCATAATTTACCTTATGCCATATTTGGTAAAACGTGATTTCCATTCATGAATTTTATTCACAAAATCTCATTGAAGGTCTTGTCATATAGAATACACACGAGAAATATGAAAACCCTTATCTAACTGTTAAAGAAATGATGGCCTAGGTTAAGAGTGGTATTTCTTTTTTTTTAATTTGTCAAACTTTAAGGTCAAGAGGTCAAATTTTATGATGATTCCCAAAGAAACTATTGTCTCAATTGAGGAATACTCCTGTAAAATATGAATGCATTTGCCCTACCCACTCAAAAGTTATGGGCATGTTTAAGTTTCTGTGGACAGACTGACGGATGGACAGGGCAAAACTTATATTTCCCTGAATGTTTGATACTGTGGGCATAATTATTCAAAGCCAAAAATATGCTTTTGAAACACTGATTCCCCGTATGGCGAGGGTTACATTATTTTTTTCTTACTGAAATTAAGGCCAAACTCCGAGGTCAAGGTCAATTAAGATTTAATTCTTGGTATTCAAAGGGAGATCTTGTCATAATGAATAAAACTATGAAATAAGAAATCTCTAGTACTAACTTTTCAAAAGGTATGACCAAGGTTCAAATTTTTTTTAAGTGTGACAATACTTTAGCATTCAGATGCAGCATTTTTAGGAAGCGTCATTTTTCAGACAAAACCAGATTCAAAATATCGAGAACCCCCACCTATGATAGCCCCTTTGTATTTGAAGGAATTGCACTCACTGGGTGAAAAAAAAAAAAAACATCACAGAAACTTTATTCAAACCACATGGAAACCTCAAGTTTACATCATGTTTTTGATTTTCATCTTAAACTTTCTCTTCTTTTTATGAGAAAAAAGCCAAGTTTCCAACACGGAAACCCCCTGACGCTCCGATTCCAAAGGGTATCCCGAAAAAACCTCTGTAAATCTATATGATGAGAGTTAATACTCATGTAGTTTCCCGTAAAAGTATGAAACCTGAAGATTCCACTGGTTTCCAGAATTAGGAAACTTGATGGAAAAACTTGTTTTGGGGGTTTCCGTGGAATGGTAACTTGATGGTATCTTTAGGTTTCCTTATCCGGGAAACTACATGGAAGCTCGGTTGAGCAGATCCACGAATTTTAATGTTTCCTTGACTCAGGAAACCATATGGAATCGGAGCGTAGCATGGTTTTCGTGGAATGGAAACTTGATGGAACGTCTTTAGGTTTCCTTATACGGGAAATTGACGTCAAGCTCGATGAAACCTCATGATTCCTTTAACTTGAAAGGAAACCATATGGAATCGGAGCGTAGTGGTTTCCGTGGAATGGAAACTTGATGGAATCTTAAGGTTTTCTTTTATGGGAAACTACATGGAAGTTCATGAAACCTTATGATTCCTGAAGTTTCCTTGACTCAGGAAACTATATGGAACTTGTGTAGCACTTTCTGTGTGGCGGAAACTTTGTGGAATTATCTGGAGTCCCATTCCTGGTGGGAATTACTGGGAAACTTCAAGATTCCCTAACTTTTCTAAAGGAAGCAATGTGAAATAATGCGTATTCTTTTAAAAATCTATCAAAGAAATTTATTACATGTAAAAGAAAAAAGCATTACCATTTTATATGTTTAATAATTCATTTGATGTACAAAAACTGTAACTGAATTTTTCAATGATATCAAAATATTAAATAAATTCATATATCTTAGATAAACAATGGAACAGTCTTTCACATTTAAGTCCATTCACAAGGGTCATTAAGTACTTCTTTCAACATCAGTTTCCTGGTTTTCTTCACGTCACCTATGATCTGCAATATTCATAAAAAATTATTATATGATGACAGAATTATAATGCTTGAATATAACTTAGAAATCTGAAAGATCAGTCAATGTCCTTTAATATACCAATATCAATAATTACTTTCCATGACCATGATACATATGATTTCAGCATTTAATGTATCTCTTTAATATTAAATGCTTTATGATAAGTGAAAAAAATAACATAATATAAATAATGTTTTCAGCCTTATTATGTCATTGAAAATATATTACTACATGTATCTCATACTAAGAACCCTGCTTTAAGTTTGATTAGTTTGAGAGAAAACATACCCTTTATAATAACAACAAGAAATCTGTGAGCCAATGCTCACTAGTAATACCCCCGCTCTGATGTAAATAAGCACTATCATGTGAATATACACAAGTTCAATTACTGGGAGATGCACAGAAAATATGAAGTTGACATCAAAATTAATCCCACCACATGTCTCGACAAAGAGCGTAATAAAATTTCAACCATCCGCTATGAATAGCTAATGAAAAAACTGCGATGAAAATTTGTTATGTATGAAAAGGACAGACGCACAGACAAACAGGAAGTTGATATCCGATTTGAACAAAAATGTATCCCACATATAGCATAACTTATTAAAGAAGATTGTGTTTAAATTTCAAGCATCTGCAATGAGTAGTTGCAGAGAAAACTAGGACGAAAATTTGTTATGTATGAAACGGACAGACACACAGACAAACAGGAAGTTGACATCGGATTTGAGTGAAAATGTATCCCACCATATGGCATGCCTCAGAGAAGATTGTGTTAAAATTTCAAGCATCTACGATGAGTAGTTGCTGAGAAAACTGTGACGAAAATTTGTTATGTATGAAACGGACAGACGCACAGACAAACAGGAAGTTGACATTGGATTTTAGCGCAAATGTATCCCACCATATGGCATGCCTTAGAGAAGATTGTGTTAAAATTTCAAGCATCTACGATAAGTAGTTGCTGAGAAAACTGCGACGAATATTTGTTACAGACAGACACACAGCTCCACGGACACACGGACACACAGACGGACAGACACACAAGGGTAAAACAGTATACCCCCCTCTCCTTCGGAGCGGGGAAATAAAAAGACTTGCTTTTATGTCTCACAGCACACCAGAATTGGAAAGAACATTTCACAGGTAAGGGAGATACTATAAAGAATATGAAACTTTGAAACTTGATGTGAGAATCAAAAGTAGTATAAGCAGCCTAGATAGCCCGGAAGATTCTGATTGGCTGAACAGAAATCACGTGATCAGATTTGATTGGTGGAGGGGATAAATGGGTCAACTGAGTGGT
>NW_026925399.1:0-25814 GCF_032062105.1 Saccostrea cuccullata | reverse complement strand
AGTACTTACTGTTCAAACGTCATGGCTATTTACTATGTTCAAGACGCCCCCCCCCCCCCCCTCTTTTTATGAAGCACACAGCCAAGTAGAATACACAGATATAACATATACAACTTACAAGTAACTTTTTAAAATCTTCATTCATAAAATTCAGTTCCCGTCATGTGATATTTTGCCATCATTCATTCTCCTTCTGTTTTGTCTCTTGAATTTATAAATATTTTATTTTATCTATATAAAAAAAAAATAACGATTGTCAGCTGCATTTATTATCATTTCGCGTTTTCTTGTATATCTATCACTTGTATATTATTCATTTCATTAGATAGTGCAAGTATAAATTAAAAAATTGGTACGTCATTTCCATAGTTTTTATTCATTCATAAATTCTTTGATCCGCTCCTGATGGTTCGCAAAGCCTTGATCACCACTGTATACAAAACATTCATCTCGCCGAAAATGTTCATGATTCCGCTAAACTGAGAAAGTTCACACATGATTTATTATCTCATAACACACATCAGCTCTCTGCAATGCAGAAATGCTCGAATTGAAGGGGAAAATTCAGGAGTTATTGATGAGAAAAATTCAGGAGTTATTATGTCGCCCCGAACGAAGTCGGGGACGACATATTGATATTGTACGCATGTTTTTTTTATCCAGGCTGTTTCTCGGAGATGGCTTCGACAATCTTCCTGAAACTTTCCTTCAAGGACGATCACTGGTTGTAGTTGTGCAGTGAGGTCGTTCAGTTCCAATATGTCTACCGTTGCCATGGAAACCTGTAAAAAGCGACAAATTTTGTCCGAGAGTGTTCTCTCTGGTCCCTTAAACGTTCGTCATGAAACTTTTCTTATTTTAATGATTAGTATCTGTAGTTCTGCAACTCGTATTTAAAATTTTCATATAATCGATTATTGCCATGGAAACCAGGTGAAAGTTAAAATTCTTTAATTTCGATTTTCTCAATAACTACTCAGGCAATCGTTTTGAAACTTTCAATGTTTATTCCTTGCAATGTGTCAAAGTGATTTCTACTTTCAAAATAATTGTAATGAGTCGCTCACGGTTGCCATAGAAACGAAACAGAAAAAAAGATTCAGATGTACACATGTGTTCTCCAAGGTCTAGGTCAAAGGGTCAAAGTTCGTCGTATCCAATAAAAGTTCTTTTCACAAGGATTACATATTTGAAATACGAAAGCCCTAGTACTTACTGTTCAAACGTCATGGCTATTTACTATGTTCAAGACGCCCCCCCCCCCTCTTTTTATGAAGCACACAGCCAAGTAGAATACACAGATATAACATATACAACTTACAAGTAACTTTTTAAAATCTTCATTCATAAAATTCAGTTCCCGTCATGTGATATTTTGCCATCATTCATTCTCCTTCTGTTTTGTCTCTTGAATTTATAAATATTTTATTTTATCTATATAAAAAAAAATAACGATTGTCAGCTGCATTTATTATCATTTCGCGTTTTCTTGTATATCTATCACTTGTATATTATTCATTTCATTAGATAGTGCAAGTATAAATTAAAAAATTGGTACGTCATTTCCATAGTTTTTATTCATTCATAAATTCTTTGATCCGCTCCTGATGGTTCGCAAAGCCTTGATCACCACTGTATACAAAACATTCATCTCGCCGAAAATGTTCATGATTCCGCTAAACTGAGAAAGTTCACACATGATTTATTATCTCATAACACACATCAGCTCTCTGCAATGCAGAAATGCTCGAATTGAAGGGGAAAATTCAGGAGTTATTGATGAGAAAAATTCAGGAGTTATTATGTCGCCCCGAACGAAGTCGGGGACGACATATTGATATTGTACGCATGTTTTTTTTATCCAGGCTGTTTCTCGGAGATGGCTGGGACAATCTTCCTGAAACTTTCCTTCAAGGACGATCACTGGTTGTAGTTGTGCAGTGAGGTCGTTCAGTTCCAATATGTCTACCGTTGCCATGGAAACCTGTAAAAAGCGACAAATTTTGTCCGAGAGTGTTCTCTCTGGTCCCTTAAACGTTCGTCATGAAACTTTTCTTATTTTAATGATTAGTATCTGTAGTTCTGCAACTCGTATTTAAAATTTTCATATAATCGATTATTGCCATGGAAACCAGGTGAAAGTTAAAATTCTTTAATTTCGATTTTCTCAATAACTACTCAGGCAATCGTTTTGAAACTTTCAATGTTTATTCCTTGCAATGTGTCAAAGTGATTTCTACTTTCAAAATAATTGTAATGAGTCGCTCACGGTTGCCATAGAAACGAAACAGAAAAAAAGATTCAGATGTACACATGTGTTCTCCAAGGTCTAGGTCAAAGGGTCAAAGTTCGTCGTATCCAATAAAAGTTCTTTTCACAAGGATTACATATTTGAAATACGAAAGCCCTAGTACTTACTGTTCAAACGTCATGGCTATTTACTATGTTCAAGACGCCCCCCCCCTCTTTTTATGAAGCACACAGCCAAGTAGAATACACAGATATAACATATACAACTTACAAGTAACTTTTTAAAATCTTCATTCATAAAATTCAGTTCCCGTCATGTGATATTTTGCCATCATTCATTCTCCTTCTGTTTTGTCTCTTGAATTTATAAATATTTTATTTTATCTATATAAAAAAAAAATAACGATTGTCAGCTGCATTTATTATCATTTCGCGTTTTCTTGTATATCTATCACTTGTATATTATTCATTTCATTAGATAGTGCAAGTATAAATTAAAAAATTGGTACGTCATTTCCATAGTTTTTATTCATTCATAAATTCTTTGATCCGCTCCTGATGGTTCGCAAAGCCTTGATCACCACTGTATACAAAACATTCATCTCGCCGAAAATGTTCATGATTCCGCTAAACTGAGAAAGTTCACACATGATTTATTATCTCATAACACACATCAGCTCTCTGCAATGCAGAAATGCTCGAATTGAAGGGGAAAATTCAGGAGTTATTGATGAGAAAAATTCAGGAGTTATTATGTCGCCCCGAACGAAGTCGGGGACGACATATTGATATTGTACGCATGTTTTTTTTATCCAGGCTGTTTCTCGGAGATGGCTGGGACAATCTTCCTGAAACTTTCCTTCAAGGACGATCACTGGTTGTAGTTGTGCAGTGAGGTCGTTCAGTTCCAATATGTCTACCGTTGCCATGGAAACCTGTAAAAAGCGACAAATTTTGTCCGAGAGTGTTCTCTCTGGTCCCTTAAACGTTCGTCATGAAACTTTTCTTATTTTAATGATTAGTATCTGTAGTTCTGCAACTCGTATTTAAAATTTTCATATAATCGATTATTGCCATGGAAACCAGGTGAAAGTTAAAATTCTTTAATTTCGATTTTCTCAATAACTACTCAGGCAATCGTTTTGAAACTTTCAATGTTTATTCCTTGCAATGTGTCAAAGTGATTTCTACTTTCAAAATAATTGTAATGAGTCGCTCACGGTTGCCATAGAAACGAAACAGAAAAAAAGATTCAGATGTACACATGTGTTCTCCAAGGTCTAGGTCAAAGGGTCAAAGTTCGTCGTATCCAATAAAAGTTCTTTTCACAAGGATTACATATTTGAAATACGAAAGCCCTAGTACTTACTGTTCAAACGTCATGGCTATTTACTATGTTCAAGACGCCCCCCCCCCCCTCTTTTTATGAAGCACACAGCCAAGTAGAATACACAGATATAACATATACAACTTACAAGTAACTTTTTAAAATCTTCATTCATAAAATTCAGTTCCCGTCATGTGATATTTTGCCATCATTCATTCTCCTTCTGTTTTGTCTCTTGAATTTATAAATATTTTATTTTATCTATATAAAAAAAAAATAACGATTGTCAGCTGCATTTATTATCATTTCGCGTTTTCTTGTATATCTATCACTTGTATATTATTCATTTCATTAGATAGTGCAAGTATAAATTAAAAAATTGGTACGTCATTTCCATAGTTTTTATTCATTCATAAATTCTTTGATCCGCTCCTGATGGTTCGCAAAGCCTTGATCACCACTGTATACAAAACATTCATCTCGCCGAAAATGTTCATGATTCCGCTAAACTGAGAAAGTTCACACATGATTTATTATCTCATAACACACATCAGCTCTCTGCAATGCAGAAATGCTCGAATTGATGGTGGCATGTCAGATTCGTTTTTCGGTAGAACCTCTAAAATGAAAGTGAAAGAGGGAAATTTCAGAGTTCTCACTGGCGTTACAATACACAAAATAATTCGGCTGATCTTCTTCATAAATTACATTTCCCAAGCTTTTATCATAGGAAAGATACTGCCAATTAACAAGTATGAGGCTCAGTTCAGTACATCTGCCAGATTTCTTTTATGCAAGTCTGCAAATTGAGGAACTTGTAATTTTCCTGCACTACTTTCTTCTCCTACCGATTCTAAAAATAATGAGTGGGATGTACCGAATTAAGGTCTTCCGTTTCCAATGGAAAGGACTGATATAACTCAATGGTTGTTCAAACTTAGCTTATGGACTTTTGTTTTAGTGATGATAAAAATGAAAGTCTTGTCTAATACGGGGCGACATATGCTATTGCTTGCAATAGCAGACTTTCTAGTTATGTTCCCCAAACGGAGTTTGGGAACATATTGTTTTTACTCTGTTTCTTATTATGTTCCCCAAACGAAGTTGGGGAACATATTGTTTTTACTCTGTTTCTTATTATTATTATTATTATTATTATTATTATTCCTGGGAAAATTTTGTCCACGAGTGATCTTGTAAACTGTACATCCGACTAAGGTAAAATGTTTTTAGGGTCAGTAGACATGTTATGTAGATTTGCCGAACGAAGGTCATTTTGCGCACACGTGCTTGCAAGAGCGCGCACGTGCAACATGTGAAATGACCAATATAATGGATATTGCTGTAACTTTTCTTTTTTTTGATGAATTTTTTTGAAACTCATAATGTAAGGATACATTAGTAGTATAGACAAGATGGCATGGTCAAAATGGCAAGATCTCACGCGCATGCACGTGCGCTTTGCTCTGATTGGCTGAAACTAAAGTCTTAATATCTTTCTTGTTTCTTGTCATAATCTTTTGAAATTTTGAACATAGTCCTACATTATGAAGATCTACAGCATGATATATAAAAACTTTCGTGAAATCATGCGCATGCGCGCGTGCTGCAATCTGATTGGCAGAAACTTTAAATGGCTATATCTCCTTTGTTTTTTGACGAAATGCTTTGAAATTTAAAACATAGTCATACATTAGGATATCCTAAAATATGATATAGAAAAAAAATTCATGAAATCACGCGCATGCACGTGTGCTGCAATCTGATTGGCTGAAACTTTATATGGCTATATCTCCTTTGTTTTTTTGACGAAATGTTCTGAATCTTAAAATATAGTCATTCATTTAGATATCCTTCAATACGATAAAGATAAAAATTTATGAAATCACGTGCATGCATGTGTGCTGCAATCTGATTGGCTGAAACATCAAATGGCTATAACTCCCTTGTTTTTCAACCAAACAGGATGAGACTTAGAACATAGGTAAATAAAAGGGAATCCTACAACAAGGTGTAGTCATTATGCACGTGCCTGCACGTGAAATGAGTAAAATTAAAAATACACTCGAATGAGTGTATTTTTAATACTTTCAGATTAAATGCTTTGATATTAAGTATATTAAAATTTTAGATAGTGCATACAAGATAATACGGTCGTTACGCACATGAACAAGCGTGCAATGCCTATTTTTAAATATATTTTGTATTTTTCTGGGAAGACCTTGATTAAGTCTAAATTCCATAAAGTATTTCTTATTTAATAGAGATTACGGGGAATATGGCACCAAAAGGGAGTTGGGGAGCGTTTGGGGAACATCTGTAACGGTCCCCGTTACAATTAGCACTAGTTATTATGTTCCCCAAACGAAGTTGGGGAACATATTGTTTTTACTCTGTTTCTTATTATTATTATTATTATTATTATTATTATTCTTTTTTCTTCTTATTTCTTCTCCGGTACTTTTTTGTCCGGAAGTGTTCTCAGAAACTGTTCACCAAACTAAGTTAAAACCTTTTTAGGGTTATTAGGCATGTTGTGTAGATGTGCCGAACGAAGGTCATTTTGCGCGCATTTGCATGCACGTGCGGGCGCGTGCAATGAGTAAAATGACTGATATATTTAATATGGTTGTAACTTTTATATTTTTTGATAAAATGTTTTGAAACTCATTATATAAAGATATATAAGTTCTGTAGATAAGATGACATGGTCAAATTTGCATGAACTTACGCGCATGCACGTGCGCTTTGCTCTGATTGGCTGAAACAGAAATCTCAATATCTTTTTTGTTTTATGATGGAATGCTTTGAAATTTCTAACATAGACATGCATTATGATGTACTACAATATGATATATAAAATTTTTCATGAAATCACGCGCATGCGCGTGCGCTGCAATCTGATTGGCTGAAACTTTAAATGACTATAACTCCCTTGGTTTCCAACCAAACCTGATGGGATTTAGAACATAAATAGACATAAAGGACTCCTACAAGATGGTATGGTCACCATTTACGTGCATGCACGTGCGTGCACGTGCGCTTTGCTCTGATTGGCTGAAACAAAAATCTCAATATCTTTTCTGTTTTTTGACAAAATGCTTTGAAATTTAAAACATAGGCTTACTTTAAGATGTCCTACAATTTGATATATAACAATTGTCATGAAAACACGCGCATGCACGTGCGCTGCAATATGATTGGCTTAAATTTTAAATGGCTATAACTCCCTTGATTTTCAACCAAATAAGATGGGATTAAGAACATAGACAGGCACAATGGATTCCTACAAAAAGGTATGGTCATTATGCACGTGCGTGCACGTGCAATGAGTAAAATAGTGTAGACAAGATGATATAGTCATTACGGTCATGCAATGTTGTTTAAGTCTTAAATGCATAGAATCTGCCTATTTTAATGAAACTTACAGGAATATGGCACGAAAAGGGAGTTGGGGAGCGTTTGGGGAACATCTGTAACGGTTCCCGTTACAATTAGCACTAGTTATTATTATTATTATTATTTTTCTTATTTGTTCTCCGGTACTTTTTTGTCCGCGAGTGTTCTCAGAAACTGTTCACCCAACTGAGCTAAAACCTTTTTAGGGTTAATAGGTGTGAAGTGTAGGTGTGCGGAACGAAGGTCATTTCGCGCGCATACGCCTGCACGTGCGTGCGCGTGAAATGAGTGAATTGACTGATATACTTCATATAGCTATAACTTTTACATTTTTTGATGAAATGTTTTGAAACTCATTACATGAGGATATATTAATAGTGTAATTAAAATTACACTGTCAAATTAGCACGAACTCACGCGCAAGCACGTGCGCTTTGCTCTGATTGGCTGAAACAAAAATCTCAATATCTCTTTTGTTTTTCGACGAAATGCTTTGAAATTTAAAACATAGTCACGCATTAGGATATCCCGCAATATGATATACAAAAAATTTCAAGAAATCACGCGCATGCACGTGTGCTGCAATCTGATTGGCTGAAACTTTAAATGGCTATATCTCCTTTGTTTTTTAACGAAATGCTTTGAAATTTAAAACGTAGTCACGCATTAGGATATCCTGCAATATGATATACAAAAAATTTCAAGAAATCACGCGCATGCACGTGCGCTGCAATCTGATTGGCTGAAACTTAAAATTGCTATATCTCCTTTGTTTTTTGACGAAATGCTTTGAAATGTAAAACATAGTCACGCATTAGCATATCCTGCAATATGATATACAAAAAATTTCAAGAAACGACGCGCATGCACGTGTGCTGCAATCTGATTGGCTGAAACTTTAAATGGCTATATCTCCATTGTTTTTTGACGAAATGCTTTGAAATTTAAAACATGGTCATGCATTAGGTTATTCTACAATATGATTTAGAAAAAGATTCTTGAAATCACGTGGATGCACGTGTGCTGCAATCTGATTGGCCGAAACTTGAAATGGCTATAATTCCCTTGGTTTTCAACCAAACAGGATGGGATTTAGAAAAGAGATAGATATAATGGCCTCCTAAAAGAAGGTATGGTCATTATGCATGTGCACGCACGTGCGTGCATTTGGATCGAGTGAAATTAAATATACACTTAAATGAGTGATTTTTTAAATACTTTTGGACTAAATGCTTTAATATAAAGTATATTTAAATATATAGAAAGTGTAGTCAAGATTATATGATCATTACGCACGTGCATTCAATGGGCACGCGTGCAATGTTAAAATTTGAATATAATTGGTATCCTTTTGGGAAAACGTTGTTAAAGTAAAAAATGCACAGATGTTGTCTTACTAAATGAAGCGTACAGGGAATATGGCATCAAAAGGGATTTGGGGAGCGTTTGGGGAACATCTGTAACGGTTCCCGTTACAATTAGCACTAGTTATTATTATTTTTCTTCTTCCTGGGCACTTTTTTGTCCGCGAATGATCTCGTAAACTACACATCCAACTAAGGTGAAATGTTTTTAGGGTCAGTAGACATGTTATGTAGATTTGCCGAACGAAGGTCATTTTGCGCGCACGTGCTTGCAAGAGCGCGCACGTGCAACACGTTAAATGGCCAATATAATGTATATAGCCGTAACTTTTCTATTTTTTGATGAAATGCTTTGAAACTCATAACGTAAGGATATCTTAGTACTATAGACAAGATGACATGGTGAAAATAGCAAGGTCTCACGCACATGCACGTGCGCTTTGCTCTGATTGGCTGAAACTAAAGTCTCAATATCTTTCTTGTTTTTTAACTAAATCCTTTGAAATTTTGAACATAGCCACGCATTAAGATATCCTACAAAATGATATATAGCAATTATCATGAAAACACGTGCATGCACGTGCGCTGCAACCTGATTGGCAGAAATTTTAAACAGCTATAACTCCCTTGGTTTTCAACCAAACAGGATGGGATTTGGAACATTGATATATAATGGATTTCTACAAGAAGGTATGGTCACCATGCACATGCATACATGTACATGTGCGTGAACATGCGCTGCAATCTGATTGGCTGAAACTTTAAACAGCTATAACTCCCTTGGTGTTCAACCAAACGGGGTGGGATTTGGAACATAGATGGATGTAATGGACTTCAACAAGAAGGTATCGTCCCCATGCTCATGTATGCACGTGCGTGCACGTGAAATGGGTAAAATCAAAATACACTTGAATGAGCGTTTTTTTTTTTTATACTTTTGGATTAAATACTTTAATATTTAGCATATTAAAATATATAGATTGTGTAGACAATTTGATATGGTCATTACGCACATGCATTCACATACGCAAGTGTGCAGGGATAAAATTTGAATGAACATGGTACACTTCTGGGTAAACGTTGTTAGTCTCAAATGCATAGAGTTTGTCTTATTTAATTATGCTTACAGGGAATATGACTATAAAAGGGAGTTGGGGAGCGTTTGGGGAACATCTGTAACGGTCCCCGTTACAATTAGCACTAGTTACATAGTGCCATTGTGCATCTCCTACAATTTTATTTTACTTTTTGATCGCACACATTTTTTTTGAGTTTTCAAGCGCAAACATATGGTCACAGGTCTACATTCTCTGAGTATATTGAAGGGTATCTGTCTCTTATCCGCAACTCCTCCGATACACTCAATAAAAATTAATGATATTTCCACAGGTCTATTCTTTATTACAAAATGCCATTGTGAATCTTCTACATGTACATATATGTATTTTACTTTTCGATCTGACATTTACCGCGGGTCTCCCGGAGCAAAACATGGACACGGCCATATTATAACCATATGGGAGGTGCATGGTGGGGGAGGGTCATTTAGTGAGCTCATTGCTCAGAAAACCGCTGTATGCTGTTTTACGTACCGATCGAAAATTTCTCACTCATATTGACATGTTACCATACATGTATACATATAAGTTACAGGTGAAGGCAGTGACGTAGCATCGTTTTTGAAGGGGGGGGGGGGCAGCCAGAGAAAAAAAAAACTTACCTGAAAAAGTTGACAAGCAAAAAAAAAAAAAAAAAAAAAGAGAAACATTGCACAAACTCGAAAATCCTATATTCTGGGGCGGGGGGGGGGGGGGGGGTGTGTAAGAGGCAAACTTTTTTTAATGACCCACATAGTTCAGTACAAATTATTTTTCAAACAAAAAAAAATTTCCCAATAACAATTTACTGTAGGTAAAAAGGGGGGGGGGGGGGGGCAACCTGCCTTTCACCCCCTGGCACCCCTGTTGCTTAGTGCCGGGAAGGACTTCAAATATTTTTACCTTTAATCCGCACTCAGGGCCACTGAGCAGTGAGGGTTCTAAATATCGTGCCAGCACAGATGCGACAAAGGGACTTGGTTTTTAAGGTCTCACCTGTATGACCCCACTGGCTTGGAAAAGCAGAAATCTTTGTTCAGTATTGAAAAGTTATAGGGGAACTAGAATTTACACTACCTCACGATGCTTAGATATTAATATAAATTATAATTTATAAATCATGGCGTTTCTTGTACGAGGGTGTTAGAAAAGTTCGCGGACAAGTTCTATTGTGAGCGCGCTATTTCCACGAAACCGGTAAAACTTTCCAGATCTTTACCTTTTTTCCAATAAATATACAAGAATTTGATGCTCCCCGATGATTATTGAAAAATATACAGCTTTTTTATTTTGATAAAACTTGCTTCACGGAGCATGCTACATTTTGGAACGTTTTAAACATCACAAAGACTCTTTATTAAAATTAAGAATTGCACAATTGTTACGCAAAGAGTTTTATGATATTTTACCTGCCGCTAAAGTATTCATGAAATGTCACTGGGAGAAATTTTGAACTAGATTGGAGGGTATATGACTGTTTTATAACTGTTTATAACTGATCAACGCTTAAAAACACAGCCAAAAATCGGAACGTCATTGAGCGTCATGGAGCACTGCACTACGTAAAAATTAAGTATGCAGACTGGGAAATGTCTAAAAAGAGATTAAAATGTTCAATATGCTGCCGGGAATTTCCTACACCTACAAAGGACAAGTTTTCAAATGTTTGTAGCTTCATAAGAATGGAAGGATTAACATTTTGAATGATGAACTTCATCGATACTTCAATACCCCCGTATCGCATGGACGTTGCGTTGCGCCTATATGGTTTTGCATAGTTTCCATACCTGATCGATTAACTGCATAAACTTTTTTTAAGATCTCAATAATATCCGAATCAGTACAAAAGACATTACATGTATATAGAAGAAAAGTAACATGTCTTGATATAGATATTCAATTTTAGATTACAAAAAAGATAAGAAAAATCTGAAGAAATGAAAGATTTATAGAACTGCGACAAAGCTTAACCGGTTGAAATCTGGTTGTCACGTCGCTTACGTCAAATGATTGCTCCGTTAATCCCATGACCTCATAGTAAAAATCGTTGTAAATTTTCAAGATTTTATTATATGGACCTGATTTTTTACATACCAGTAAACAAAATGTAGGACTTTTTTCAGACATAGGTCATATTTCACAGTACACAATAGATTTTCCGTAATTCATTGAGTCCGCGAACTTTTCTAACGACCCTCGTACATGAATATTAGACGTTACGCACGTTGTTGGTGTCAAAATGACGTTATTCTACGTGACATTAGAAACATGAGAAAATTAATTTGACGTTGCTGTTTTACTTACATTTACGATGAAGGAAAAATAAAAACTCAGTTATGTCGTCAAATTACCATGTAGTTCATTAAAAACGCATGTAGATATATGTATTCTCTTTAAAGGTACTTAGACACAGATTTGAAGATATTATTTTCTCTGTAATATTAGGACTTATATATTTTAATACCATTTCACACAAAAATTAATTAAAAATCTTATTTCATATAAAAGTTATTAAAATTTCAAGTTTTTTGGCGGGTTTGATTGACACACCCTTGCTCTTTCACAAATTAATTATATTCTTAATCTCGTTGTGTATAAAAGAAAAATATTAATACTATAATCCAGAAAATTCAGAGTAGATATGTTCGAAAGCGTTTTTATGGAACGCCGTCACTGCCTTATAGCAGAACACAACAATTGCACTGCGTCAACCTTCAATTACATTATGTCAACAACTATTACATTGTGTTAACCTTTTATTACATTATGTCAACTCTACATGATATTAACTCATACTACTATAGCATTGTGTGAATTTTCCTTTACATTATGTCAACTCTTTATGACATTTGCTCACACTACTATTGCATTGTGTGAACTTTCCTATACATAATGTCAACTCCATATGACAGTTACTCACACTACTATTACATTGTGTCAACCTTCGGTTTCATTATGTCAACTCTTTATGACATTTACTCCCACTATTATTTTATTGTGTCAACTTTCCATTACATTATGTCAACTCTTTATGACATTTACTCACACTACTATTGCGTTGTGTCAACCTTCCATTATATTATGTCAACTCTTTATGACATTAACCCACACTACTACTGCATTGTGTCAACCTTCCATTATATTGTGTCGATTCTTTATGATATTATCCCACACTACTATTGCATCGTGTAAACCTTCCTTTACATTATGTCAACACTTTATGACATTTACACATTCTTGCATTTCGTTATGTTTACTGTTCATGACATTTAATTAAACAACAATTACATTGTGTTAACCTATGATTACATTATGTCAATTCTTTATGATATTAACTCACACTACTACATTATGTCGATTCACTATTACGTTATGCGAACACGGGTATCCTCGGCCTTTATATGAGCATACCGTATTTTCCGCAATCGGCAATCCTCGGCTGACTCCGCTACGCTCCATTCAAACGTTATGTGCGAGGCAATCGGCAATCCTCGGCTGACTCCGCTACGCTCCATTCAAACCTCGGATGTGATAGGTGGAGGAATACGTAACAGATCGCTACATTTCTCCGCCGGAAACTGCCTTGTCACTCATTTCATATTTCGCTCTGCCTAAAGTTCTTAGAAAAGGTTTCTTTATTAGTGTAATTCCTCGTGTTAATTACAACCAAATGTTAGTATTCTTTGAAAGCAAGAACACAGTGTTGGGCGTGCATCAAAGTAACTCGAATTTCAAAAGTATAATATTTGAATGAAATTCAAATAAGATCACATGACTGAATCAGCAAGATGGAAGATCACCGTTGACATCCGAGGTTATGTGCGAGGTACGAGTCATCCGAGGAACTCCGATTGTGTGCGAGGTACGAGTCATCCGAGGAATTCCGATTGTATTTTCCGCGTTCCGAGACCACTAAAATTGGCGGGAGAGAAAATTGCCGTAGAAGAAATTTCAGCGATTTGGGAATGGCATCTTTAAATAAAAATTTTAAGCGACAAAGGATTGACAATCTTGAAACGTGCAAAGCCTTAATTAACACTGCGACTGTGAATTAAAGTCACGTCGAAATTCAATGGCGTTTACTTTAATTTGATAATTAAATAAATCAAATATTATGAGTCGTGCAGCAATTTTTTTTTCTTTTTATTTTGAATTGTTGTTTGTTTATTTGTTTTTTGTTTTGTTTTTTGTTTTTTTTTGATAAAAGTCTTAAACTTCTGATCTTACTAAGAACATTTTCCTATTTTTTTTTATCAGTCTTGAACTTTCCTTTTTTTTTTTTAAAGTGTAAACACATCGTATAACACACGTGCACTGGTGGGTTGGGGGGAGGGGGAAATCCCGCCCTACCATCTTTAGTGACCAAAATCTACATGCACAAAAAATTAATAAATTTATTGGTTTTACTTTGTAGGACATTGCATTAGTTTCACATTAAGTTTAGCTGAATTAAGTTGAAAACTTTTTTTTTATAAAACTATAAAGCCTGAGAGCTTCTCTGCTTTCCCCCTTGGTCTCCAACCATAAACCGTCCCCCTTCAGGCTTGGACAATTTTTTTTTGTTCAAGATTCTCATATCCGCTACTGATATGTGTTCATGCATGCTTACTAAGGCATATTCAATTGATTTAGATGAGGGATTGGTAGATTTTTTGTAATAGAATTCTGGCCCTGGAATAGTTGAAAAAATTACTAATTCCAGTGCGTGACGTATCATCTTTTTCGAAAGGAGGGGGGGGGGGGGGTAGCCAGAAAAAAAAATATTCGCCCGAAAAAAAAAACTTGAGAAGCCAAAAAAAAATTGTCTACTCCAAGCCCGAAAATCCTATTTCGGAGAGGGGGTCCAACTTCGATCAGTCCTAATTTTTTGTCAGATATACTACATTACCCTCAGTGGACTATACTTCAACAAAAAGTGGGGGTGGGGGCTGTACTTTCAATGAACATTACATTTTCTATTGTAAAGTTATGTTTGGGAAAAGAGGGGGGTTGATATTTTGTGCCTCTAATTCTTCCGTATCAATCAGGACTCCCCCCCCCTTACCAGTCATAAAAACACGGTCGTCAACATTCATTTTATACCAGATATACAGCTTTGAGATATTGTAAATGTATTTTTACATCAGGTAATGCATTTTTGGAATCAACATGATAAAGAGTTAACACAATATAAAGATATTTTAAGAACACATAAGAAAGAGTTGACATAACGTAATTATATATCCACATCACGGAATTGAGTTTTGACATAATGTGATAAAGTGTTGATATGATATAAAGATATGTTCACATAATGTCATACACTTTTTACACCACGTAATGAAGCACTGACATAAAGGTAAGATGTGTTCACCTCACATCATGATGTTCTCGCCGTAAAATAAAGATAAACCCATATCATATGTAATAATGCTTTGATATAATAAAAATATACACTCTCGAAAAGGAATGGATTTTTGACTTCATGTAATGATAAGTTTAATTATAAAACACAATTCACTTGACGTAATGCAATTTTGACCTCTCATATTAAAGAAATGAAATGATGTAAAGAAACATTCATTTCACGTAATAAAGTTTTAACACAATGTAAACACATTATTGCTTCACATAATAATGAATTTTCGACTTCAAGTTATGAAGTGCTGACATAATGAAAGGATGTATTTACTTCATGTAATGCAGCATTGACATGATGTAAAGATATTTTTACATAATCTCATAAAGAATTGACATAACGTAAAGATATGTTCACATCACGTAATGATAAATTGACATAATAAATGCATAGTTGTATGCTATAAGGCAGTGTTGGCGTTCCATACGTTTTGCACAATATATTGTCAGTCCGTGCAGTTGTGGTAAGCAGACTGTGACGATTGAACGCACCCGGTGAATTGTAAACATCAACAATAACAGAACTCGTGCCATGTTTACAAAAACTGTGTACATAACACGAGTGTGCTCGATTTGCTAAACTCTGTACGCAACTCTTAGTTCGGAATGACGATACTTGTGAAGGAGTTTTGCTTTCTAACATTTCTACTCTGAATAAAATTATTTTTCTGGATAAAAGTTTTAATATTTCTCATTAATACACAACAAGATTGCAACTTTTCCTAAGGATTAAGAATGAGGTTAAAATTTGTGAAAGTGCAAGGAAAATATGTAAGTCGTAATATTACAGAGAAAATATTGACTTCAAATCTGTGTCCAAGTACCTTTAATTTTGCAAGCTTAATGCGGGAGGGAACGAAGGTCCATTGAGCTCATTTTTGTAGTTTAAAAAATAAAATTTTCGCGTTATGTCGCGAATAAACGCGAAACCTTCGCATTATATCGCGAAGTTATAGGTTTATAGTAATATTACTTAGAGACCTTTGATCTTGAATGACAGATATGAAACATGAAGGCAGACGGGAACTTCTGTGAATTTATGAACGACTTTTTCTCAGATGATGTAAAGGAGAACTTGAATGACGCGAGAATAAAATTATGGTGGCATATTTCTGCCCCATTCTCTATCCAGAGTTGTTTTCCACTACGCTCACTGTGGGAGAGAAGCGAGAACGACAACTCTGGATAGAGAGTGATTTCTGCTCCCTAAATGCAAGATGAATTATGTTAACATGCAAGAAAATTATGTATGCATGCAAGATAATTATGTTGACATGCAAGATATTTATGTTGACATGCAAGTTACAAATCTTTTAAGGAAATCTGATTTAAATATGGGTAAAATCCCGTGCTGACGCCCGTATCTGACATCGAAGAATGCAAGATGCAACATGATTTATGAGAAGATGCGATTTACTTATGTTAACATGCGAGATAATAATGTTGACATGCAAGATATTTATGTCAACATGCGAGTTAATTATGTACATATGCAAGATATTTATGTCAACATGTGAGTTAAATATATAGAATGCAACTTATTTATGTCAACATACAAGATACTTATGTTAACATGCGATATATTATGTAGACATGCAGGGTATTTATACGGAAACGTATAACCGCCTCGTGTTGTTGTTTTAGATTACGATTTGATGATATAAAAATGTTGCCAAATGCAATTACTTCAAGGTTTGACGATTTAATTATGACAACATTCTCTGATGAATAGTACTTTTCTGACATGTTTTAAACGACTTATACACTTTGATATCTTCAAGTTGAAGTCCTAAATGTCGCACTTAAATAATGTGTAAACATTATGCCGCTTAAATTAAATATCGCAGAAATTTGTGCAATATACTATATATGATGACTTCGCTTAGACGACTCGATTTAATCAAAGAGCAAAATTCAACAAAATTTGAACGACATGCAAGAAAAGATTTATACATGATACAAGATTTTATTAGTCCAATTTGGGCCCCTGAAGGAACAAAATAGATTTACAATCAAAAGAAGGAGGAGGGTCCAATTTATAGAACATTCATGATAATGAAAGCGATTAATTAAAACGTATATAAGAGATATACTCAATATACATAAATGTATTGTATATGTTATAATAAAATCATAGTCAAAGGCAAGAAGCTGGGAAAAAGTACATTATACTAACAAGTGATCTAAGGATGCCATGGTCTTCATAAGTCATGAGCCAATGAAATTGATTATCATAAGATAGAAACTGAATATTTTTACAATTAATTTTACAAATATTTATGAGTTCAAGTCTTTGTACATTAAGATGAGGACATACAAGGAGAAAATGAATTTCATCCTTAATATATTGCACCGAATTGATGTCTGATTTAAATGAAATAATTTAAATAGTTATAGTATCCTTGCAGGCTCTTCCCTAAATAATAATCTCATGAATGTGCTTCAAAGGACAGTCACTATATTTGGTAATACTAGTCTACTACTGGTATTCAAACTATGATAACAAAATCTTTAATCATGTTCTTAGCTTGGAGGATATATGCAGAAATATAAGCATTAAATATTTTCGTCTGATGTGATGAAATACATAATAAAATATGACCTCAAACTATTGAAAATTCAAAATTACAAGAGGAAGTTGTATATTTTCTTTGATAATTCAATTGGAAAAAATTGAGCGCACGTCTGCACATACTCATGTATTTTTTTAACAGGATGTGTAGATTGATAAAATGAACGAAATGGTTTGCATTTTGTCCTTTTTTTTCTTAAGATAACACACAAGCTCACAGACACAGCCCACCCACCCCCCAATCGTGCTTTGATTTATTTGATAAATTCAGATTTATGTTATAATTTATACAAACATATATATATTATGAAGTTGTTCTTTGAGTACATTTAAAAAGCACTTATATAAACAATATATAAAAAATTATAACACTGTAAAAACTGGAAATTTTTGTTTTTCAGTTCTGAGAAAAGAAATCATTGCGACAGTGATCAATTTTAGATTTTTATTTTCAATTAAATCTATTTCGGAAAATAAAAATCAGGCCCGTAGCTACGGTTTTCAAAGAGTGGCTCGGGTCCTTAAAAAAGCACACACTCATACAATAGTTATTATAATAAATCTGATGTTAAAGACGTTCTCATTTTGTTGAATTATCATCTTTGATTAAATCAAGTCGTCTAAGCGAGGTCTTCCTATAGATTATATTGCACTAATTTCTGCGATATTTAATTTTAGCGACATAATCTTTACACATTATTTTAGTGCGACATTTAGGAATTCAACTTGGATATATCAAAGTGTATAAGTCGTCTAAAATATATTAGAAAAGTATTATTCATCAGAGATTGTTGTCATAATTAAATCGCCAAACCTTGAAGGAATTGTATTTAACATTTTTATATCATAATATCGCGTTCTAAAACAACAACTCGAGGCGGTTATACGTTTCCGTAGATACGGGCGTTAGTTATTTTGGCATATTTCTGCCCCCTACATGCAAGATAAATTATGTTAACATGCAACATGTAGACATGCAACATATATTTATGTCAAGTTAATTAAGTTGACATGCAAGTAACCAGTCTTATAAGAAAATATTATTTAAAATTAATAGGGTTAAATGTAGACTTATATATGTCAACATGTAACTTATTTATGTCAACATCGATGCAAGATAATTATGTCAATGTTCATGCAACTTATTTATGTCAACATGCAACTTATTTATGTCAATATGCAAGATAATTATGTCAACATGCAACTTATTTATGTCAACAAATGTAATTAATATGTTAAACTGTTGTCCTTATTATACACCCCCGCCTGAAAAGCGGGAGGGTATATATAGTGATCGTGATGTCCGTCCGTCTGTTACGCTTTGGGGTACCCATCTCTTATCCGCAACTCCTCTTATACCGGTCACTCAATTATTGAAACTGAGTTCACAATTGCATTATGTAATAAAGAATCTGTGAAAGTATTATTAAATTTTGTCCGATGGTGTGGGTAGGAGTTGCGGATAAGAGATGGATACCCCAAAGCGTAACAGACGGAAGGACGGACGGACGTTCAAACGGACGTACATCCCGATCACTATACACCCTCTCACTTTTCAAGCGGGGGTATAAAAAAGACTAATTTAATATACTATACGTTTTGATACTTGGAGGAAATAAATGTAGATCAAAGAGTAAAATACATGTAAGAGGTGCACAATGGCATGATATACATAACAAGAGGTACTGTGAGCAATGAGCTCACTAAATAATACCCCCGCCTCCCATATGAATATAATGGAAATGTTCATGTTTTACTATGGGAAACCCAAAATATGTGTCGGATCAAAAAGTAAAATAAGCGGTGCACAGTGGCAGAATGTAATAAAGATTCTCTGAAATTTTCATCATATTTCATACAGTGGTATAAGAGGAGTTGCGGATAAGAGATGGGTACCCCAAAGCGTAACAGACGAACGTACAGACAGACGGACAGATGGACATCCCGATTACTAAATACCCTCCCACTTTTTAAGCGGGGGTTATAATAAAGAATCTGTATCATTAAATTTTATTCAGTTGTATAGGAGTTGTGGATAAGAGATGGGTATCATTCACTGAATATTATAGAAAGAATGGCCGTGTCCATGATTTGCTCTGGGAAACCCAAAATATGGTTCGGATGAAAAAGTAAAAATAGGAGGTGCACAAGGCAATATGTAATAAAGATTCTGTGAAAGTTTCATTAAATTTTATTCAGTGGTATGAGAGGAGTTGCGGAAAAGAGATGGGTGTCCCATTGCGTAAAAAAACTGACGGACGGACGTGCATTTCGATCATTATCTACCGGTAGTAAATATACCCTCCCATTTTTCAAGCGGGGGATATAAAGAACTAGAGGTTCTGTGAGCAATGGGCTCACTAAATGATACCCCCGCCTCCCATATGAATATAATGGTAGTGTCTATGTTTTGCTATGGGAAATCCAAAATATGTGTCGGATCAAAAAGTAAACTAGGTGGTGCACAATGACCTTATGTAATAGATTCACTGAAAGTCTCAACAAATTTCATTCAGTGGTACATGTATAAGAGTTGCAGATAAGAGATGGGTACCCCAAAGCGTAACAGAGGGACGTACAGACAAACGGACAGATGGACATCCCGATTACTAAATACCCTCCCACATTTTAAGCGGAGGTTATAATAAAGAATCTGTATCATTAACCTGAATATTATAGAAAGAATGGCCGTGTCCATGATTTGCTCTGGGAAACCCAAAATATGGTTTTGATCAAAAAAAGTAAAAATAGTAGGTACACAAAGGCACTTTGTAACAAAGATTCTGTTAAAGTATCGTTAAATTTTATTCAGGGGTATGATAGGAGTTGCGGATAAGAGATGGACGCCCCAAAGCGTATACACTGACGGACGGACGGATTTCTCGATCATTATTTAGTATTATATACCCTCCAATTTTTCAAGCAAGGAGGGGGGGGGGGGTTATAAAAAAAAAAACTAGAGGTACTGTGAGCAATGAGTTCACTAAAAGATACCCCCTGTCTCCCATATGAATAATATGAATAATGGCAGTGTCCATGTTTTGCTATGGGAAATCCAAAATATGTGTCGGATCAAAAAGTAAAATAGGAGGTGCACAATGGCATTATGTAATATATTTAGATTCTCTGAAAGTCTCAACAAATTCAGTTATATAAAATGAGTTGCGGATAAGAGATGGGTACCTCAAAGCGTAACAGACGGACGTACAGACAGACGGACATCGGGATTACTATATACCCTCCCGCTGTTCAAGCGGGGGTATAACTAGCTAGAGGTACTGTGAGCAATGAGCTTACTAAGAGATACCTCTGCCTCCCATATGGTTAAAATGGCAAAGTCCATGTTTTGCTCTGGAAGACCCGAAATAACTGTCAGATCAAAAAGTAAAATAAGAGGTGCACAATGGCACTGTGTAACAAAGATTTTGTGAAAGAATAATTTAATTCCATTCCGTGGTAAAAGAGGAGTTGCGGATAAGAGATGGGCATCCCAAAGCGTAACAGACCGAAGACTGACGGACGGACATCCCGATCACTATATACCCATCCAATCTTCAAGGGGGGAATAAAAAGGGTACTGAAAGAAGTTGTCCGTTACCCCCTCTACCCTAAACTACTCAAGGATACATTTAAAGTTTTTATTACTATGACTTAAAATGACTAAGCTGCTCTAGATAAGAAAAAATAAAAAGATATATATCTCCTTTATTTTATTCCTTTTGTAAAATCTGACCCCCTGTTTTGGCCCTGTCCTACCCCAAGGGGTCATGAATGGGCACTTCGACCCCCTCTTGTGGCCCCGCCCCGATAAGACCAATCGTGAATCTAGAATATTTAAGTCTGTCCGTTTGTCCGCATGCATGTACGTCCGTCCGTTTGTTACGCTTTGGGGTACCCATCTCGTATCTGCAACTCCTCCTATACCACTGAATGAAATTTTATGCGACTTTCACAGAACAGATATCCCGATCACTATATACTCTGCCACTTTTGAAGCAGGGGGGTTGGTTAAAAATTATATCATTGTGATGTCTTAAAGGCGGTGAGACACAGATTTGAAGTTAATAATAGTATCACGACTTATATTGCAATAGCATCTCACACAAAAATATAATAAAAGTCTTTTTTCATCTCGAAGTTATTGAAACTGGACGGGTTTGACTGACACATCCTAGAACTTTCACAAATATTAATTTTCAGCAAAAAAAAAAAAAAAAAAAAAAACAAAAACAAAAAAAAAACCCACAAAAAACAAATGTATGATCAGAATCCTATAATTAATGGTCAATGTAATGATTAGTAACGTTATCTTCTTTTGAAAATTTGTAAAATAGAAAAATTATATTTTTGTGCATCTTGTGAATCTTTTTAAGGCGAACGAAATTTTACTGTAAATGGTGGAATACAAGAATTTTATGAGAAAAGACAATGCCCCTGATTTCACCTGTCTAGGACAACGCAGTCTATTTAACCAGAAGCAAGTGCTGTGTTAGACAAATGCTGTTCAATACCTCTGATTTCACAAGATGCAACAGTATATTGGACAAATGTGCCTCGGATCTTCTTGATACTAAGCGATGTTTTTAGATAGTTCGTTCCATGATGAAATATTTTTGAAAATTTCAAAGAAGTGTTTAACTAAAGAGATTCAAAATCACAAGAATTTGCTTTAGATTTATAGCAATTAATTTCTAGCAGGAAGGTTTAGGGGTTTTCTTCCATTTGAAAATATATATAAACATCTTTAAAGCACCTTAGCGACAGAAATGTTGGTCATCTTAAGTGAAAATATAGGATTATTTACTTTTGCTTCTTCACAGCTTATCTTGCATTATACAAAACTGATGAGCTTAGGTATAAGAAAAGTAAAAAATAACTTTTAAAGAGAATATTTTGAAATTATTCACTGGCTTGATAAAATTTTCCATAGAATTTGAAAGGATTTTTTTAAACTGTGTGCTTAAAATATGTCACAAATATGGTAGATCCTTGTTTTTTTGCACAGACATCATTTTTAATACCTGCACTTCCCTTATAGTTTCAACAAAAAACAGTAAAAACCTTATAAGTAGCAAGAATATACTCTGTGAACATGAAATATCAGAAATTGTAATTACATGTATCTTCTCATTTCTTTTCAAAAACGAAAGAAAAATGTGAATTGAACTTTCTTAACACCCTTTAGAATATTTTTTGTTTACGTCAAATCACCTAATATGATCTCTTGATCCCTTTACAAACGTTTAAATCTGATATAATATCTAGGGATCTGAATAAACTGTATTATGGATATATGACAATGTATTGCAAAACAAATACTAGTAACCTGCACACCAATAGGCCTACAAGCAGCCCGTATTGTTACTGGTCTGACTTTATTAGCTTCTGGAGTGTCCTTATATTTCGAAACTGGCTGGGAGCCACTAAGTTATAGACGAAAGCTACATAGATTACATACTATGTAAAAGATTCATAATAATTTAGTTCCTGATTATCTCTGTGATATTATACCTGATTTACGTTTCAACGCGTCCACTTATACAACAAGAAACTCTCAAAACTATGATATACCCATGTGTAGATTACAAACTTATGAATCATCATTTGTACCAACTGTAGTTAACGAATGGAATTCATTATCGCTAGAAATTAGAAACTCGGGCTCACTATCTACCTTTAAAAGAACGATTGCACAAAAAATAGCAGTAGCTCCACCTTATTTCAGTTTCGGAAAAAGACGTAATAATGTACTACACACCAGACTTCGACATAACTGTGCATTAAATATTGATCTTTATAGGTGTAACATTATATCAAGTCCATCATGTTCTTGTGGAAAAGTAGAAGACACTCACCATTATTTTTTCTCTTGTCCTAACTATACTGAGGCCAGGAAAGAATTTTTCGACAAGTTTCTGAGATTCGATAAGGTTCACATTGTTGACACCCATACGTTACTATGGGGCGATTCTTCTTTAAGTGCTGCTGAAAATGAATATCTTTTTTCCATTGTACATTCATATATTCAGCAGTCTGGCAGATTTAAATGATATTTTGTACATGATTTTGTATAGCATTAGTACATCACACACGTCCTTGCAGTTTATTATTAATCATGTTGTGAATTTATTAATATTTTTCTAAAACTGTGTAACACATATGTAGCTTAAACTTTATAAACTTTCCATGTAGGGAGAGGGCGAAATAAGTTTTGAGAACTTGTGCCCAATCCCATTGTATATGTATATTACAATAAAATATGTTCAATTCACCAATAGGCCTACATAAGAAACAAACAGTATAGACAGCGTTCATCATATAGAATATAATATAGAGTCTAAAAAAATCTTCATACATTAAAGTTCCAAATTGAACTTTTCTAATTCTCAGAACTGTCGCAAAAGTATCACATGGAATAAAAAGAATACTTTTAATAATTAATTTACAATGAAGTGCATTGAAGTGGTAAAATTTTCCGTTCGAATGGAACGTTTTGAGTTATCTTTAGAACGTTGTTTGTCATAGGATGACACGCCCATTTCTTTAGAAATAGATAATAGATAAAACGGTCAATTTGTTTATTCGAATAGCTGTAGAACAGGTTTTCCATAAATATAATAGCCAATCAAATTGACAGTCTAAATAAACACTGAGGAAACTTGTGTTCGACCGAAACATGTGTTCTGGTAACTTCAACAGACATGGTAATTCAGAAATATGCAAATATTCGTTGCAATTTGTGTTTTACAGAAGCGGGGAGTCTCTAACTCTCCCTTCTTATCTTTTTAAAGCTCCATTTGAGTGTAACTCATGTTGCTTGTCGCGAAGAGTGGGGTGTCCTAAAACATAACGACGAATATTTCTTTCTCATTTCTAAAAATATGGGCGTGTTATTATGTTATAATTGACGTTCAAAACATGACTCAGAACGTTTCATCCAAACGGAAAATTTTACCACTTCAATGCGCTTCATTGTATCTGTCAAGTTTTTCATATACAAAGTTTAATGAATGATTAAATGTGCAGACTTTAGAAATATATCTGCCCCTACAATAAAACATAAAAAAACATACAAATCAACCACTTCAAAATACTGAATGTTATAAAATAGATCATATTATACCGGTACATGAACATGTGCTTTAATTACACCTTCTCATTCTCGTTTTCTTCTTGAAATATATGGAGATAACGAACAGTATTCAAGATCAAAAGTCCATAAAACAATACAAAATAGGAGCAGAGCAAACGCGGACCTCCGAAACATCAGAGGTGGGATCAGGTGCCAGTGCTTCTTAGTAAATCAACAAAATCTTCATCAGATATAGAACATAAATTATGTTTAAAAGAAAGACACTGTAAAGTTGTTAAAAGTTGCTAGCTATTAAATTTTATATAGAATACTGACACTACACATTTAGAAAAGGGTTTTATAATTCTATACTTTATAAAACATATTAATATCTTGTTCTTAAAAAAGGTAAACCTTGTTTCTCGTATTGCATTATTGGGTTTGAATACACCTGGAATAAGAGATTTTATGAGAAAAGACAATGAAGCTGATTTCACCCGTCTAGTGTCATATACAAATTTTTAATTTAAAAATTATAAATTTTTGTAGAGGACACTAGTAGGACAATGCCGCTGATTTCACCAGAACTATACTGCATGTGTTGGACTTCATTAGAAGTGTTAACGTTGGTTGGTATGTTGTGTTAACTACTTTTTCTAATTTTGTTTTTTTAGAAAATCAACAAAATCTTTTTTTGATTTCATGATCAATGCCCCCTGGGGCCTGAAGGGTAGGACCAAAACCACTAAAATTAAAGCAATCCTTAAAAATCTTCTTTACTCCTGGACATCAAGCAGTCAAATTGTTGGCATAATTGTAATCAGCATTGAGTCTTCTACCAAAAATGTGAAATTTTTGGCCCCAGGATCAGAAGTTTCTAGTGCTAGGGCGGGGCTATATAGATAAGATAGCGAAAATGCACTTTTTCTTTGAAAATCTTCTCTTCACCTGGGTATTAAATAAACTAAGCATGTACATAAATATATATTGAATAACGCTGCCTCTTCCAAACTTGTGAATTTCATGGCCCCAGGGTCAGGGGTTCTAGTGCTAGGGTGGGGCTATACAGATTAAGTAGTAAGAAGGCATTATTTCTTTGAAAATCTTCTTCTCTTCTCGTGGGTATTAAATAAACTATAACCAAGTACAAAAATACATGTATGTGAATAATGCTTCCTCTTCCAAAATTGTGAATTTCATAGCCCCAGGGTCGAGGTTCTGGTATAAGGACGGGGCTCTATTGATTATATCGCAAAAATGCATAAAATTCTTAGAAAATTATATGCTCTGCTCCTGGACATTTAATAAACTAACCAAGTATAAAAAATATGTTGAA
>NW_026925398.1:0-26620 GCF_032062105.1 Saccostrea cuccullata | reverse complement strand
TAAAAACGACAACAAAGACATAACAAAAAAGCTTTTTACATTATATTCCCACGTAATCTTTTAACCATTCATAAAAAAGTTCATACTATATAAACTCAATTTTTATTCCAGTATACATCGTCTGGGTAAATTAATTCATAGGCTGGCATGTTCATTTTCTGTTGAAGATTTTAATCTCGCTTTACATGTATTTATTTATTTATATTCTTATTCAGTACACGAGGGCATGAAATGAGATTGTAGGGAATATGTGAGCGAGAATTAATTGGGGGGAAAAATTAAAAGGGGGGAAAGAAATCTTGGAAGAAAGAGAGTGGGATAGTAAGGGGTGAAAAGTCAGGGGAAAAAAGAGGGGGGAAAATGGGGAGAAAAGTGTGGGAAAAGGAGTGGGAGAGTGGGGGATAGAAGTGGGGGGAAAAAGAATTGGGGGTAGGGGTGGAAGCGTTGGAGAAAGAGAGTGGGAGAGTGGGGGATGAGAAGTGTGGGAGAAGATTGGAGAGTAGGGGTAAAAGTCTGGGAGAAGAGAGTGAGGGATGAGAAGTCCGGGAAAAAAGAGAGTGGGGGAGTGAGGGGTGAGAAGTGTGGGAGAAGAGAGGGGGAGGTGAGGGGTGAGGTCTTAGAAATGAGAATAGAGGAAAAAAAGGGAGGGGGATAGAGAAAGAGAGAGAGAGGGAGGGAAAGGAGAGAGGAAGGGAGGGGAGAAAAGAGGAGAGGGAGAAAGAAAGGGAGGGGAGAAAGAGTAAGATGGATAGTTTGAATGGAGGGAGAAAGAGAATGAGGAGTGAGAGAGTGGGGAACAGAAAGGTTTGAAGTATTAGGGATAGTGAGGGGGGGAAGGGGAAGAATGAAAAGTAGGAAAGAAAGGGGGGAAGACTGGAGAGAGAATTGGTAAGTGGGGAAGTGAGGGGAGTGGTGGTGGAGAGATGGGATGTGAGAGATCGGCGTGTGGGGTGAGAAAAAAACAACGAAATCGACAAATACAAAAAGGACGGGGCTTGGTTGGTTAAAGCTTTAACAAAGAGAAAACCCAAATGGAAATTAAGCTACTTTTTGAATATCAAGGGTTTATTTTTTTTTCTCAATCTACTTTGCTTTATTTATTTCTTTCTTTTTAAAGGAGCTGGTTTGCATTGTGTGTGACATGGGATGCCCAAAGAGAGTCATTGTTGGTCTTTTAACTTTTCTTGGATTCCTCATTTTCTTTGGCTTCAGGACAGTGTTTACCATGGTTATGGTCTACGTTATCAAGGAAAATGACAACACCGGAGTGTCCTTGTTTGACAAGGTGAGAATAATAGCAAATACTTTCTTGATGTACTATAAAATATCAATGTTCATGGGTGATCAATGGTCGCGGATTTCATAAGTTGCCTTAACCCTCAAATTCATATACCCATGAACGTTAACATTAATCTTTTATATGCATATTTTACAAGCTATCATGAAGTAATTTCCTGTGAACGTTCCCCGCTAACATTAGGGGAGTTTCAGGGATAAACCCATTTTGGTCCATATTTTTTGGTGCTGTTAACCACGGATATTTTATAATTTTCCCAATCTCCTCAATATAGGGGATTTTTAACGTTACTCTCTTCTTTAAGACATTTATCAAACCTGATAAACCCATACCAAAACTAAGTCGGAATTTTTTAGATTCCACCAGAAGTTTCAAAGAAGTACAAAGCCATTTGTAGATATAATGAAAGTAGATGTTTAACCGTAGTCGTATATTTTTGAAAAATAATTTTAATTTATAGAAATTGAAAAAAAAATTTTCCCATCATTTTTTTTTTTTTTTTCTTATCTATCACTTTTTTAAATCCAAGTCCCCTAAATGGTATTAATGATCTACAATTAAACTGGAGTGATCGTTTCCCCCAGATCGAGGCCCTATTCCCTGGGAGGAATAACCACTCCGGAGGATATTTACTGTCCGGTTTTCCCCAACTAAGTAATGTGATTTTTATACAAATAAAAATTTAAAATTTTAAATTCAAATTTTATTAGAGGAAAGTATTTCCTCAAATAAAATATGGTCGACTTTTTAAAAAATTTAAAAAACCTTTAATTTTTTTTTTTTTTAGAGTGTTTGGGGAGCCATTCTTATAAGGCCTCCTGTTTCTTATAATGGCATTTTTTTAAATACAGTCCAATCGTCTTATGTTGCTAGAATATCCAAACTTTCAGAGGTAATGTAACAAAAATGTTTTACTAATTTGATTAACAACGGAAATTTTCTTAAGACTTTCTTTGATATATAAATTAATTTTCAAAGGGCACGTGTCAACCCGCCATGGGTGCTGTAATGTCATCCTGGGCCCGAAATCGGAAAGAGGAGAATGGTGGGACTTCGTATTCAGGTATTCTTTTAATTCACGTTTTGAAATCTTCCAAGTTTCATTAAAAACTTGAAGTATCAATATAAAATTTTTATTTTCATTTAATATTCATCAAATCATATATGAAGATTTTTATAGGTTTTGATTTGTTTTAAATCAAAAATTATCAAAACTTTTATATAAAAAATTGCACATTTACATCATTTTATTTCTAGAATTGTAAGAAAAGAATGACTTATGATAACCAATAATATATACATTGAAGGTATTTACCTGAGCGCATCACTGGGATCTGCTATAGCGGGAAGTACCACATGTTATGTCAGTTGGAATGCTGCCTTTTTATCTATGGTATAAATTTTCGTCTGATGTTGGATTTGCAGACAATGTCATTAATATCTCAAACAAAACGAGAGTTCACAATCTCAAAAAATAAAATTCCAATTGACAGACATCCTTAAAAAAAATACGCCGGGTATAAAATATTTGAAAAAAGTATAAATACATGTTTTCCCCCTTTGATGATAAAACTCTAGATTTTATATTCGGTCATTAACTAAAAATAAGTCCCTTTATTATGCAGGAGGTATGGGATTCTTTGGTGTTTGTTTGGTTTTGCATGGTATATGACAGTCCACAAATCATCCTTCATTGAGTGAAAGGAGAGGGAAATTTTAAAAGAAGGTCCAAATTTTAAAAATCTTCTTCAGATCTTGAAAATTTCCCAAAATTTATGATGAACATTGTTTTTTAACAAAAAATGCAAATAAAATCTTTTTTTAAAAACCAATGTCTTTTATTTATAAAGGCTAAAAGTGTTCCTTGGCGGCGGTTATTGACGTCACTTCCTGTCTGGGCATTGTACCGGGCCCAATTTCACCGATCCTGGGTTTTGCTATGATCATTTTTGAAATTCCTAAATTGGAGCATTTGCTTTTAATGTGTCAACGGTAAAATTAAAATTACATATAGTCTGAAACCCCCAATAAGGCAAACCCTAGGTAAATGGTTCTTAAAAAAAATTTAAAGGTCCCTTTTGTGTTAAAAAAAAGCTTTTTTTTTTCTTCTCCCAGTTTGGGATTTTTATTTGTTTCCCGCCAATTCTAATGACGTGCTGTGTATTTGGAGGAATCTTCTGACAAATAGTGAAAACTGAAAAAGTTTCAGTAACTGCTGGGCGTAAATTATCTCTTTGTATAGGTATTTGATTTATTTATCTTAGGTGTCTAAAACTTAATTGTGATTCTTTTCATCAACACAACAAATAATAATATATTGATTATATTTCTATATATTTTCAAGGTTTTGGATCAGAGGCCTTGTGCGTTTTAGCTCTTGGTTTTGCTAGAGATTACACCACAGCCGCTGTTCTTATAGTAGTTGCGGAGGGACTGGCAGGACGTCTATTCAAGTATGTTATTATTAACTCATTTTTTTAAAAATTTAACCCATCAAACATTTTACTATTTAGTAATATTCTTATTATAGGTTTTAAAGTCAATCCCGTTGATTTACCCCCTAATATGCCAGTGTTTTGACGGGGATAGTGAGGTCTGGGGTTCTAGGGGCTGCCATCGGTACTGCAATTGCTGGGGCTCTCAGAGAGAAGGTGAATTACTACTTTTTTTACTTTATTTTTCAAGAGAAAATTTATTAACAATGTTTAGTGTAATTAAAAAACAGTCTTAAAAAAAAGTCCCTTTCCTTGACAAAAGCTTTTCATTGATACCGGGTTAGGCCTGTTACTTTTTAATTTTCTTAAGCAAATAAAGAGACCAAGGTGGGTCTTTTTTAGAATGAAACACAATCACCTTTTCTTCTTTCATATTTTTCTATCTGAAATTTTGTAGCAGTCAACCCAAGTGGATTTGTTAGTTAATTTAATTTTACATCTTTGTATTAATTGATAAAGGGTTTTTTTTTCCCCTTTAAATGCAGAGTCTTGGTACAGAATCTTCTTCACACCGGATCATACATTTTTTGCTTTTATATTCTCTCTGTTTTTGGGTCAGGACAACAGCAAGGGTGGGCTCGACAAATATACTTTTAATATACCAAAGGGTGATTGGTACGGGTCCACTGTCATATCACTGAGAAAACCAAAGACAACCTAGCAGGATCAGAAATCTAATACTGAAAAATTTGGGATTTTTCCCCAACGAAGATTTGGAAAAAAATGGTTTTTTTTAGTGCACTAATAAAATTAATAAAAAAATTTTTTTTCTTTCAATGTTTTAAATGCTTGTGATTATAATTTGTTTTCTGTGAATTTGAACAAGAACTTTTCATGTGCTTATATTTGCATACCCACTGTTTCCCCCACTATGAACATGCAGTCATCAACTGCTTATAGGACTTAGACGCAACTTTTTGCATAATGCAACTGCTACATCTCACCGTGTATACAATTTTTATCCTTTCCTTTCCTTTAAAAATAAAAAAATATAAGAAATTGTTTTGTAAAAATTTAAAAATAAGTTTTTAAAAATATTCTTTGAAAAAAAAAAATTCAGAATATTTAAAATTGCTGATTTATATCTTTAAAAATTTAATTTTGGTCAATGTATTTAATTGTAAAATAAAACTTTTTAAGAAATTTTAGAGAAATGCCATATTTTTATTTTTTCGTATCATATTTTTGCATATTTGTACAAAGAACGGTAACTCTTAACTGGGTAAAAATTCAGAAAAAGAAAATTTCTTTAACTAGTATAGCTATTTCAAGAATTTATTTTAGTCCGAAAAATAAATAAAAAACTAAAAAAAAAACCAGAAAAGCATTCTGGAGTAATAATCATTATTAAAGCATCATTTTTCATCATAGTGTTTTAAATATTGATTTTTGTCAGAGGGTTTCAAAAACGTTATGTTGATGTCCGCTGCATAAAAACAAAAAGTAAGAGAATGTGATGACGGACGGCTTTATCCCGATAAGTATTTGAGAGGCAAAAACTTTATAAATTGTTTGTATTTATTAAGAAAAGGAGCATTCATTGATCAGGTGTACGATTTTAAAGCCGTATGTTTTTCCTTCTGAAACAAGAAACTGCGTCCTTATGTAAGTCAGGATTTCCTCTATATTTAAAAAAATCAAATTTGCAAATATAAGTAATAAACAAGATTATTCAGTAACATGGCATTATGAATAGCAAAGTCTTGGCATATTTTCCATGATGGGACCCGGAATATGCCAGCAGAGCAATTGCTATTAATAACGCCATGTTCACTGAAAACGTTGTTTATTTCTAAATCTTCCAAAGTAATTTTTTTAAAGATAAATATTCATTGCTACAAGTATCTCTTAAATTTATAAAGTAAAGTTATTTCAATCTGAAGATGGATACATTACATCAAGAAAGCGCTATTAAAATGGGATATAAAAACTGCCATTTTGTTCTTTTCTTGTTAATTTTTTAAGCCCTTATTTTCATTAAAGAGCCTTAAGTTGACAGCATAAATGTTGTGCCTTGTTATATGTAAAATGTTCAATCTGTATTCAATATTGTCTTTTTAAAAGTTCAGTTTTTTTAATGATTCTGTTCTCATCGTAATCAAATTTACTATTGTGTAGTATTACTGTTGTTCATTTCTTTTATCCACTATTTTTCTTAATTAATAAAAATTCAATTACTTTCTTATGAATTAGTTACAAAAATTCTAAAGAAGAAAATTAGAACAATATAATGATTGCCTTATCACCCGTGCTCCCTCACCTTATCATCCTCGCATTCTTCCTTCACTGGCCATAGGGTAAATCAAGTGTGCTAGTGGGCAGTGCAATAGTCTTTATTTCCCCCGCTTTCCGAAAGGAACATTAAGTATCATTCGTGTGTGGTCTGTCTTCTTTTTTTCTTCCGTCACAAAAACTTGTTACATGAATGACAATTTCAAACCTTCAGAGAAGCCTTACAGGTGTGCAGCTTCACTCCCTTTCAACTGCAAGTTTCTTATTGTACTCGTACAAACAATATAACCATCGGAAATTGTGCAGTGATCTGACGTCAGCAGAAAAATCTTGGATACAAATAAAAGGACCCTTGTTATAAAGTTGACTGTAAATATTGAAGATACATTTTAAGGATACAAACTTTTTTTCTTTGTTTATATAGAATACAAGATATTGAGTTGTTTCTTGGTAACTTTTCTGAATAACTTACGGAAATGGTCGGTTTTTCATTTTTTTTTTTTAATATATATAGCTTCATAAAAACCAATGTCCTAATTCAACCATACTTTCTAAGTTTCTGGAACTTGTGTCTAATCCCTTTGATATATTGTCAATAAAATATGTTTAAAATAAAAAAAATAACATTTCTATATCTAAAAAGATCGAAACGTGCAATCTTGTATGATAAAAAACCCGCGGATGCTAACATTTTACGTTAGTGAATGGATTTGTTTTTTCTATTAATAAAATATTATAAATAATGGCCAAAAGATAAACTAATGACAAAGAGTTTATAACATTTTTCATAACAGATTAGGAATATATAGTGATAAAAAAATTAATGAGGTGGGAAATATTCATAGTCTTATTCCCATTCATGATAAAAAAAACACGACTTAAGGGGTGAATTTGACATTAATTAACGCTGTTGGCAAAGTGAAGTTATGAAGTGGTGCTTAGGATGCAAATCTACACGTGATTCAATTTCAAGTGTTTCAAGTAAGGATATTTAATTTGATAATCAGGAATATGTTTTCACCTTGATCAGTCTAGTTAAAATAATTTTCGCATTCACTACCCCTTCTTAGAAGGGGTAGTGAATGCGAAAATTAGAATCTTTTGTGATAAAGGGATTGGGACACTTTTAATTTTAATTTGATTTTCAGTAACTTGTCCTTGAGATTCTATATATACAGACTAAAAACCTAGATTTTTTTCACTCATCTCTTAATCATAAGCATCTTTTAAAATTGTTTGTCGAAGTTCAGATTTCGTAATAAAGTACTGTACAGACTCGGAACCTAGATTCTGTCACTCATCTCTGAATCATAAGCATCTTTCGATATTAATTGTCGAAGTACTTAACTGTATTAACCGGTCATCGGCACTCAATTATTAATGTTTCTCGTAAACAAATAAAAGCCAAGGTTTTACCTTTGGCTTATAAAATATTGCATTCATTTATCAGTATATACAGATCTCTATTAGAGCTTATAAATCTTGTGACTAACTATGAATTAAAAAAATGTATGTGAACATTCATAAAAGAAAATTTATTTATACTATGCAAAAAATTGTGATTCCTTTTTTGATACGCTTATGATTCATATTTGAAATTTTTTTTATCAAAGTGCAATTTGAGACTGAAAAATGTTGCACAAAATTGCAAAATTATAGCAAAATTATAGCAAAGAAATCACAAATTATCAAATGAGTAAAAGTTTTTGAAATTTGTGCATAAATATCAAATTTTTGAAATGAATATCATCTTTTCGAAAACAAATCTCTTTTGTTCATGAATTACAAAATCACAAATATGGATAACAATTATTATATATAAATAAATCAGATTGTTTCAGAAATAAAAAGAAAACAAAATTTTAAAAACGAATAAACGTATGTATAGCAAATCTGAAATATATGTATTACTCAGCTTTTGTGTAATTTTGCAAATTTTACACGCCATAGTAAGTCAGACAGAAAACAAGTTTAAAAGAGTCCAACCGTTTAATTGGATACTTTGAAGTGCAAAAAGTAACATGGGGGTGGGTTAAGTAACGGTTGGCAACATTACTTGTACAACTGTGTAACACATATGACGAAGTTCTACATTTTCACTTCAAGCCATACATATTTTAATCACAAATACTCTCCTCAGAACAAAGAACTGATTCATATACCGTACACATTCCGCTTTTGTTCGTTTAATTGAACTTCTGGACAACAGGGTGTGCTCTGCATCGGGCGGAAGGGCCCCACTTCCTCAGAGAGTCAATGATAAAGTGCTGAAAATAATAAATGATATATATAATATATAATGTACTTAATGTTATATGTAGACATCAGAATGAACTAAAAATTATTTATAGTCATAATTTTCAAATTCCTTCAAAATCAACGAGAGAATTTTTGTAATATATATATATTAAAACTGAAAGTACATCAAATACCTTAAAACATATTCTATTAAGTTTGAGTGCCGTATCGGGTTGTGCATAAAAAATATATATGCATTGAAACTTCAATTAAAATTGAATTTGGAGTACGCAAATGTAAATCACAATTTGAATAACATACTTTTTGGTATGTTTTAATGACTTCCAACTGAATACTAGTAATATGAAATTTTACGTAATTATTATATCTACATAAGGTTTTGTAGATGAAGTATAAGGAGATAACATGTAACGAACAGTATATAATAATTACGTAAAATAAAAAAAAGTTTTATGTTCCTATCCCCTGTGGTTTCAATTGTCATTTTCTAGAACATGGACAGATGTGTTAAATCGTCGCACATTTGACCCGAATTGATCGCCGTTTGACACTGCAAGCGGCGAGCAAACAGGAATTACATAACTTACTCAATATCAATAAGCTATTGTATGTTGAGGCTATGTAGAAAGAGAATTCAGTGAATTGATAAACATAATTTAAACTTGCTTTTGTCGTACGATTGTTCAGTCCAGGAATGTTTTTATTTTACTGTTTATCTGCAGATGTGTAAAATTCTACGTCATAATTTGACACAGAGTCAGTGATTTTTAATTTAGTAATCTATATTATTTCCCTCCTAACACCCAAATTAAGAAAACAGAAATTATTTCTAAAGGTGAATTCATGTTTTTTTCATATTTAGCGCCATGTAACATTTTAAATGTTAACTAAGAATAAAAAAAAAAGTAATTCAGTAAATATTTGGATATTGTATCTGACTTTAGACGATAAGAACAAACTAACAACTAATTTGTATGATAAACGCACGGGCACCTGACGTTACTTATTTTTCTTTGATAAAATAATATATCCCCCCTTATTACAGGTGTATTAGGTAGGGGGTATATTTTTTTATTAAAAGAAAAATAAGTAACGTCAGGTGCCTTTGGACAAGCAATATGAGGCTTTTCCATTGTCAACTTTTTATTTTGAAATATTTTTCCACTGCCATCTGAATATATAATGTTAACATCTCCCAACTAACTCGAGGATAAAGAACATATCCTGAGTTCGATTATTAAACCAAGACAGGCTACTGATAGACAAGTTAAAGTAAAAGGAATTACAAAAACCTCAATTAAAGTCAGTATTTCATAAACTCTACTGTCGCTATAATAATCTTGTCCGCAAATACCTATAGCATTTGTTGGTATTTTGACTGTCGAGTTCCATGCAAGTTGTTAGACCTTCGTTTTTATACTAAAATTCTGTCTACCTGATTTATACACAGGGCTCACAAGGGAGGGAACCAGTTTAGAGGGGTATACTTACTTCTTCATTCACCTGATCCCACCTAGCTCTTGAATGGGGGTCCGCGTTTTATAGCATCATAATAATTGCTCTATTGTCCATTGCTCTATTTATTTAGACATCTGTTTCAGCGGTGAGTGTAAAGCTACATGCACACGGCACGGACACTTTCATTCGAATTCATTTAATAACAATACTTATAATAATGACAAACAGCCAGGGATTACGTTGATATCGAGCTACGTTTTAGAAGTATGTATATTCTTTGTTAATAATGTTAATTATAAATTAAGGCAACAGTTATTTTTGTATTTCATACTGAATTTTTGTCATACTCAATGAAAAGAAAGAAATGTACATGTTATCAGATAAATTTACTTACGCAAAGTTTTATTTGGAATCTGTCGATGGCAGTCTTAAAGCTATACATGTAAGTGGTTTCTGCCCTAAATAACTTCAGCATCAGACCTTATATAGAAAAAAGACACTTTAAACTATATAATTGCTCTCGATCAAACGAAGTCTCACTTGCAATACAATGTGCACTAAGATAATGATGATCTCAATCAATGAAGACATTGATTTAAGATATGTCTTAATTAGTCTAACAACGAGAGAAACTAGTACTTAATGTGTACTATAAAAGAATTATATATTTTGTGGCCTTTATCTACAATGTGAAATGCTTATAATTCAAAACTAAGTATATGTAACGTCCTACACACTCACATTTAAGTATATCTTTAATTTATAATTTAATTCAAAAAGTAAATTTGCTTGAAAATTAAATTTTTTCATGCAACAATTTTCATTATATGCCTCTCAATGTGCTTCAATTTTTGCAAAGCTCACATTTAATTTCATATCATGTTAATAACCATTGGTATCTAAAAATGCTTTTTCGGGATAAAAATTTCTACTTTTAATTAGACCTTTCTGAGAAGTTCAAAGAACCTTGAAGAGAGAGGCATATAATGAAAATTGGTGCAAAAAGATTTAATTTTCAAGCCTGGTGACAACATTACATCATGGAGGACTGAAAATTAAAGGGCCTGGTGAACAAGCTGAGTAGCAATTTGGAAGGCTCAGAAAAGACTTACCGGTACACAACGTACATGTACTCGGCACCTAAGCCTTTGAGCACTGAAGGGTCTTTTTTTTTGTGCTAACACCCACTGCGCGACTGGGACCTCGATTTATACGGTCTCATCCGAAGGAAAGCAGTTTACACGTTCCGCAATGGGATTTGAAACCGAGGGATCAACTCCTGAAATACTCTGCAAATTGCTCATTCAAGAGCAAAAGCTTCCAATCTTCACGCTTACAAACCAAATAAAATACCACTGTTTACTTCATTTTCCAATCACTCATTATAATCTGATAAATGTCTTATAATGTATATACCATGTCTTACTTGGAGCAGATTTTCCAGACTTGAAATCGATTCTTTCTTTGAAGCTTAGGGTGATCTTCCATAATGGGATGTCCCAAAAGGGCCATTGTCGTACTGTTGTCCTTTCTGGGTTTCCTGATTCTCTTTGGCTTCAGAACGGTGATCACCATAGTAATGGTCTACGTCATCAAAGACAATGACAATGATAGGATTGGTCTGTTTAAGGAGGTGAGTTTTTAAAATAAGATTTCCAATTTACCTTCTTAACGGTGAGAGAGTGTTTTCTTCTAGCTCATGTATCTTTTCTTGTTGGACTATGATGTCTCGCGTGAATCATCATGCTGAAAGGACAAAATACATACTTACAGGTGTTTCCCTTTCTTTTTTTTTTTTATTTCAAAGGTCATTTCAAAACTTATAATATATTTTAGTGCACCATAAATGGTACAGCGTATGACCTTCAGTTAGACTGGAGTGTGGCCACTTCTCAGTACTTTAACACGGCCTATTTTGTGGGTTACGTTATCACTCAACTGCCAGGGGGATTTCTGGCTGTCCGATTCTCCCCAACAAAGTAAGTCGGCTTCAGTTTTCATCCAAGATTTTGTTTGTATAAATGTCTTACTCATAAACAAAAAAATAGGGTTAATTTTTCAAAAAACAATTTGGAACTTGAAATATTGATCCAAAGTATCACTATGTTACAGAAATATTATGATGCTATTGCCTTCATTAATTGATTCATTCAGTCAAAGAAAGACTAAGTGAACAATATATCATGGTTCCAGTTGAAAAGGAATTCTTGATTGTAACTAACGACCATTATATCAACTGCATTTTAGAACTTAAAAATACTGTTCGTTATCTCCATTTGTTTCACCCTGAATAAAGGACAGTAGCAATTTGGACGATAACTGCAATGATGACAGAAATGTTAAACTATTTTACGCAAGGTGTCATTTCATTTGCGAGTCACATTAAAAGGCTATAATATCGCTTTACATTATGCTTATATTATACAACAATAAATCTCGAAACATTACAAATTGACTATCGGATCTTTTATTAATGACTAAAATTATAGTTATGTAAGTAGCTGCCATGGCATTTTCATGTTACCCGATTCCAACCTAGATGTAGAAACCCTAATACATGTACATATGGTTAAATGTTTTCAACTGGAAAATACCAGAGATAAAATTCATAAAAAGACTTGCTTTGAAATGATATTTTATATATTTCTGTTTTCAGGTTGTTCGGAGGAGCAATATTGATCAGTGGATCGTGTTTTGTGGTGCTAGCATTTATCATGAAGTATAGTCCAATTATAGTTTTTGTGATCAGATTTATACAAGGACTTGCAGAGGTATTTTTTGTTTAATATATACTAGTATGCAGGGTTATTTTTCGCCTTGTTTCATTTTCGCCCTTTCAACCTAGCAAACATTAAAGCTCCATTTTAAATTCGCCCTGTTACAATTCTGTTTAAGAAATAACACCTACTTTGTTCTTTATATGCGCTTTTTTTTCAAATATATACATGTATTATAAAAAAGGTGTATACAGATTTAGTTGTCTATGCCTATGGGAAGATATACCGTATAAGTGGAAATTTTAGCGAGACGCAAATTTAGCGATTTGTCCTTAAAAACTTTAAAGTATTTTAGCGATTTTTAAATGTATATAAAGAAGCTATTACAAATAAAATGCAGCTAATTTTTATACAATTTTAGATGTGTATGCCTTAAATCCTCGCTAAAAATATACTTAATGTTTAATACACTCATGATGTTCACTGCATTGTACATATATTTCAAGGGTGTAAGTCAGCCTGCCATGAGTTCCGTGGTTTCCGCTTGGGCCCCAAAGTCAGAACGAACTAGGATAGTAGGAATCTCATTCTCAGGTCAGTTACTCGTGAGGAAAAAAAAATTATAAAGTGACAAAATAACACTTTCTTTTAAAAAAAAATCAAAAGATAAAAAAAAAATTTCGTGTACAATTACTATTCATTTTAAAATAAAATGAAGTGAAAATAAGGTTTAAGAATTATTTGAAGAATTGAACATTTAATTTCGATTTAGTGTTCAGAAAATTCATATTTAGAAAAGATAATTCTTTTCTTTTTTTTTAAATAGGAATTTACCTAAGTACCTCACTGGCCTCTGTCATTGCTGGGGCCACCACTTGTTACGTCAGCTGGCATGCAGGGCTTTTCATCTACGGTAAAATAGTTGAAAAATTATGAACATCAGTTGCAACAACTTGTAATGTGATGCACACTGAACGTTACATTACTTAATGTTATGCCAAATTGTCACCATTAAATATGTTGCTTTATTTCAGGTTTATTTGTTCATCTGAAAAAAGTGTTGAAGGTACTAAGGGTCATCTTACTGACCAGTGTCATTATGTATATAATCTTTAGTCTGTGTTAGTCAACTATATATACAAACATGGGACAATACAGGGTTATTTTCCATTTTATTTTCCTTACATTGCAGTAACTCCTTATATTTTTAAAAGTATTTATTGTATAATCAAAATGTAAAATTAAAATATATTTAAACCCAAAATGCTACCTAATAGTTATGAAATATCAAGACATTAATTGTTAATTTCCATAGTCCCAGCCGTGAGAAATTGACAAGCATAATATGTACTTGATTTTCAATCGGCGAAAAAAATATTTAATTTGAATTATTAAAAAAAAATTCCTTTAAGAGTAAGATAAACCTTCAAAAAGTGTAAAATAATGTTTATCAATTGCCTCATTCCGACTTGCAGATTCTAGAATGATCAAACAAGATGGAAAGTTCCGTCAATTTCAATTCTTTTCCAGTATCATGGAATTGAGATCCAATGATTTAATATATTTCTAGGAGGTTCGGGTATTCTTTGGTCTCTTGTTTGGTTTTGTACGGTATACGATAGTCCCATGATGCATCCAACATTAAGCGAAAAAGAGAGGCGTATCTTCACGGAAGAGGGTTCTAATGTGACCATAGCTTCAGCCTATGTGGTAATATTCTTTTTTTTTTAGAAACCAAATGTATTAAATTTTTAGTTTGCAAGTCGATTTAAAACTAAAATCTCTGTTTTCGCTTATTTGCAGGCTAAAAACATACCTTGGAGAAAAATTTTGACGTCAGTACCGGTTTGGGCTTTATTGCTTGCCAATTTTACCCGATCTTGGGTGTTTGCCATGATCATTACCGAGATACCCCAGTATTACGCCGATGCCTATGCCCTAAATGTCGCAACGGTATTTTTGACATATCAAAAACTTTTAAAATGTTTATAAAATGTTTAAAATCATAAAAAACATGTAGCATTGCATTTTTGTTGACTATTAAGACAAAGTAATTTTGGAAATACTGATGGAATTAACTCGTTATTTTTCATCTTTCCCAGATCGGATTTTTGACATCATTCCCATCCATTTTGATGACATTTTCTGTGGTTTTGGGAGGAATCATTACTGATAAAATGATTAAAGAAAAGAAAGTGTCAACTACTCTTGGTCGAAAAATATCCATGGTCATAGGTAATCTTTTTAAATTCATAGTCACCAAAATAAATTTTACACTGATTTTTTTTTAAAATGTGCATTAAATAAATTACAACCAGTCGACTGGGGATGCTCACTCCTCCATGGCACCGGATCCAAACATCCGATGTTTTGGAGGTTCGTGTTTGCTCTGTTCCAGTTTTGTATTGTTGAGTGGAGTTTTGGGGTTAAATTCTGTTCTTTATCTGCATTTATTTCATTTTTTTTTATCTTGCTTTTGTCTTAAGGTTTTGGATTAGAGGCAGTGTGTGTTTTAGCCTTGGGTTTCGTCAAAGATTACCGTACTGCCTCAGCTGTAATCATCCTTGCTGAGGGACTCGCGGGATTCTCCACTGCAGGTAAATTCAATGTGATCAGAGTACAGTAATAGTTCAAACTTATTTAATCCTATGTTGTCATCAGTGCAGAGTAAAACACTTTATTTAATCCTGTGAGTTGATTTAATGTGAATATGACAATAATAATGAAGAATTGTCTGTAGGGTTTAAGGTGAACACAGTAGACTTGGCTCCACAGTACGCCAGTGTGCTGACAGGAATCGTAAGGTCAGGGGTACTAGGGGCCACCGTCAGTACAGCGATAGCCGGAATCCTCAGACACAAGGTAAAACAAATACAGCAAATAAGGAAACTGAATAACATAAAAGTGATGTTAACCAAAGTCCAATCTGTATATATTGTGTACATCAGTGCAGGGTCTGGTAGGTTTCCTGTAAATCCGGTTCCAACTGGTAAGGATGAATTAATATTTGCACATAAACTGCACAAAAGATCTTATGAGTTCAGAGTTTGAATTTACTTATTTTATGCTATTCCATTAAAAATATTGTCTCTTTATCCATAATGATTGATGAAAAAATTATATTTTGTCTTGAAAGGTTAATTCAAGCATTTAATATACCTTGGTAATCATTTTAATGAGATGTTTTTCATTTAGGATGTTCAATCTTGGCAGAAGATTTTCTTTATAACTGGATCGTTGCATTTGTTTTCTGTGATATTTTATTCCATTTTTGGATCTGGACAACAACAGGAATGGGCTCAGACAGAATATACTACAATAGTGACTCCAAAAGAGGAATCAAAAATGACATACGGTTCTACACTCGCAACTCAGGAGAAAAATAGTTCTGATCTTACAGGAATCGTTTATAATTTTAAAGAAGACACACATAATGACAACACATCAAAAGATACCAATAGTAAACTAGAAGTACAACATCTTATCAAGCCATAAAAGTTTAGGAGCACATGTCAGCATAGATCAAACTGTTTCTATCTGAATCATGTGAATAAAATACATAAATATGTTTGTATAATGTCCTGCATATGATATGGAGGTATTAAGAATGTACAGTGAAATCATTTTACATGTAATTTGTGGGGGACAATGTTTATGGGAAAGCAAAATTTTATTATCCGCGGGAATGTTCTTGTGTGGGTAACTTGTGTATACACAAAAATTTAAAGACAAAAATGTTGACGAAATAATTGTATGTTATTTCGTGGGTAAGGATGAACCACGAACTTGAAGAACATTGGTCCCCCACTAAAAATGATATACCATAATATAAGGTCGCTTCTTATAACTGTACTACTTGACAAAGAAGAAAAAGAAATACATATGGAAATCTAGCAGAGCTGATGTTCTTTTTGGCCCAACAGCGCGGGAAAATATCATATATATAACTTTACCTCATATTGTTAATTCCGTATTGTTTATTCCATATATCCAAATGAATCTGAATTAAAGACACCACAGAATCTGTAATATCTGTTTCATATCTGAATGTTTTCATTGTAGACTTAAGGGCTTACTAACAACAAGCATTTTATTATTATGACAAAAGATATGATTTCAACTTTTCCATTGAAAACCTTTCTTTTTTATGTAATAATATTTACATTCCCATTGTCTTTGTCTTAGATAAATCTACAAATATTAAGGTTATAGCTTTATATTTACATGCACTGAATATTTACTCCTTTATTTCTTAAGAAAACCCATTGCTTTAATCACTGCATGAACTACAATCGGCATGTTGCCTGTACAGTTTTCTTGATCAGTGGCTGTTCCATCAGCGAAACGTATAAAGACGTTCGCGTCATTAATACAATAATTAATCTTTTTAATCCTACTTTAAATGATTATTTAAACAGATATATATATATATATATATATATATATATATATATATATATATATATATATATATATATATATATATATATATATATATACAATAAAATGTCTTTCTTTGTTTGTTATTACTGGAATTAACGGTCGCAGCTATTGCAGAAAAAAAATTTACATAATATTTTTTTCTCCAACAGCTGCTTCCGTTAATTCCAGTAATAACAAACAAAGAAAGCATTTTATTGTTTAAATAACCCTATAAAGCGATTTATAAGCAAAAATAATTTAACCCATTGCTGGATTGTATTTTGGCTGACTTGATCCATACCAATAGTAAGGTCTTTGTTTTTATAGTGTATTTAACTACTGTAAGTTCCTTTGTCAGTGTGTGTCTGGTCAAAATGGGATCCTTCCTCCCAACCAGGTAGCTGATATCATATCTGAAATTACCAGAAATCATTGTTTTATCCACTCTCAAAACATCCATATTGTTTATAGATTTTTGAGATTGTTACTATTCGTTATCTTTGCCTTTCACATTCTATATTAGATGCCATGGATAAGATGTGTAAATCTTTTGGCTATTCAAACTTCATGACATCGACAAAATATGTTTGATTACAAAGCCTGAATTCTGTTGAAGTATGATAAAGAATACTTTATGAAATATATGGAGATAATGAATTTTGTGCAATCCCAAAAATCCATTTTACAATACAATTTTACAAGTGCAAACACGGGCCTCTAAAACATCAGAGTGGGATCAGGTGCCATAGAGTAGCAAGTATCCCCTTCCGACTTGTCACACCTGTCATGATCAGGAAATACTGGAAAAATCCGTCGACAATTCATTGGGTAAATGATGGTCTAAAGTAGTATGAAAAACGTTGGTCAGCAATAGATTCAATGACATATTGTATTTGCTGATATGGTCATAGTGTAGACCATAAAAATTACGAATGCCTAAACGAGAGTGTCGATATTCTTGTTTTATCAACTTGTTGGTTAATAATTTACCCCGTTTTAAATATTGTTCATACACAGAGCATGATTTTGTGTATCGAATCAACTGAGAAAATTTATATAAACCCCGAATACAGGTGGAGAAAGGTACAATCATGTATATTGCTGAATAAGTAAGGGAAGCAGGTGATATAGTTATATTGCTAAAAAGTAATGGACGTTTTGCCATTTATGTTTCTATAAATAAGATATCCAAATATGAAACAGATGTGTCAGATTCTGTGTTATTTTTTACATCAAGCTCATCAGGGTATATCGAATCGACATAAGAATGGTATTAAACATTGTTCATTCATAATACGTCATCGATATGTCTAAATGTCGAGTTGAATTCAACAGAAAATGTTTTCTTCTTAAAAATACAATTTAGGAGGAATATAAAAGATGTGATTCATTTACACGATTAAGTGATGATGTAGGGAACTATCTCCTGTCTTCCATGTAGAAATATCATATTGTGTGTAATATCAAATTTCACTGAGCAGATGTGAGGGAAAGGTCACGCTTTTGTTTTAAAACGATATAAATTCGCCTTTTGTTTTCGTTTCTTAATATATATTCCCCACAAAAATTTAAATAAAATGCAGGCATATGCTTGAAAAGTAGCACAGAAGAACTATTTGTATAACTTAAACTAGTTATAGCATTAAAGAGGTCAGTTTTGTATTGATCTTAAACTCGCTATTTTTATTCTTTCATTTTGAACCTCAATACAACAAAACATTTGGATGGTGGGCAGTTGCATTGTCCACATAAGACTGTCAATATATTGTACCTTAATTTTCAAGTGACAGGAAATGTTGTTGGCTTTCGCTGAAAGTCAAGACTTAGAGAAATAATTGGTCATGTTAACTGTTACATAATAATTACCCGTTCGAGAAACCTGGATCTACAGTTTTCAAAAAGTTATACGTGCAAATGTTGGTCACAAGAATTTAAGTAATTTAACAATTAAATTTATCCGTGCTTCATTTATTATGAATTAATGTTAAAATAAATGATATTAATAAAAAAAATCACAAATGTCTAATAAACATTTCAATATCCCAGATAGCAGGATGTTATTGGACCTTTGTATGGCCAACAATGCTCCTTATGTTGGGCCACCGTGTGCATTTAACGTTGGTCCAACGGCAATTTGCTCATCGGCCCTAAATTAGACCAACTTATTGGCTTAATGTTGGGCCAATGTAACAGACAATATGGGCCATTGTTGGGCCAACGTCTTCTTTCAATATTGGGCAAACGTCATTTTTGTACAATTGGGCCATTGTAAGCAATTAACGTTGGACCAACGGCTGTAAGCAATTAACGTTGGACCAACGGCAATTTGCTCAATGGCCCTTAATCAGGCCAACTTGTTGGATTATTGTTGGACTAATGTAACAGATATTACTGAGCCATTGTTGGGCCACTTATTCTTTTAATATTATGCAAACATCATTTTAGGGACAACATTGGCATGAATCAGGACAACTCATTTGCTCTTCACTGGTTGGCCATTGCATTATATGCTAGAATAATACATATTCACCAAATCTCGTAGGATTACCATCAACAAGTAAAGCATTGTAAATATAACATGCCAAAAATACCTTATACCTAGGAGAAAGAAACAAAAAATAAAATTACAGTAAATTGTAGCATATTTTATTGCTCAATCCATGAAGAAAACATTTATAAAGAACAAAATGTTGATGCTAACGTGTAGCGATACATGTACGATTACATGTATACCCCCTCTCTTAGTAAATTGAAGGTATCAATGAACACGTCTAAGAAAAACAAAGCCCTCCTGTGCTAAAAATAATACTAAAATGGCTTACTTCAACAAAATAATGTTTCTGGCATCTGCAACTTGTTTGTTACCGACAAACAGACGCTTAATTAAAAGGGTAGAATTATAGGTATGTCACAGTATATAACAGAAAAAAGTTAGGCCCTGCCACTTTCCATCTGATCCCTCTCCTGAGTTTCCTCCTCTCTCCCGAGTCTCCTCCTCCCTTCTTTAAGGTCTTCCGTTTCCAACGGAAGACCTTCTACTGATTCTGATGATTAAGATTATTCTTATTATTAGGGTCTTTCGTCTCCAACGGAAGACCCTTCTATTATTCTATTGTTTCTTTTTCACTTTTATTATCATTATTAAGGTCTTCCATTTCCAACGGAAGACCTTATTGTTTTCGTTCGGTTTCTTTTTCCCTATTATTATTCTTTTTTTTCTTACCGATTTTGTGCACGCGATTGCTCGAAAACGCCTCGATGGATTTTTATGAAACTTTCAGGACTTATGTAACATTACTTGAACTCGATTCATTTTTTTTCGTTTTGATGACGTCACTTCCGGTCCGGAAATATTGTCGATTTTATGATTTATGAAGGGTCAGGTTGTCTGCGAACGTTCTAAAAAATGGCTATAGATAGAAACGTGAAAATTTCAGGTCTGATAGTCCAAAGTCTATAGATGTGCAAAATGCATTTCATTTTTGTCGGAAGTACCGCACGTCGGCGCTCGCTATGGACCGAAAATTGTCAAATCGCGAATTTCAAAATTTTTAACACATTTTCTACGATATCTTTTTACATGGAAATATTTTGATAAAACATATAGAACAAAAGAAGTGTAAAATTCCAAGATCTTTCAAATTATAGCGAGCGCCGCTCGCGTAGCGAGCTCAATAGACTAACGTGTACGAGCAGAGGAAATTCAGGTTGAAATCTGCACATTGTTCCAAGAAATTTTTATGAGTCCACATGAAAAAAGTCCAAACTCCCAATAATCCTTTGCGGTGCATAGCAACATGGTGGCTTAAACATAGCAACAACTTACTTGAAAAAAAAATTAATGCAATCTCCATACCATAAAAATATCGTTTGCGTCCTAAGTCAACAGAACTTTTTATCTGACGTCATACTTTCGTCATTTAACGGTTCGGGTATTTCCGATTTTGTCGGAAACTTCCAAGAAGTTCGGAATCTCGATCCCGATGCTTGGGAAGTGAATTCTTTTTATTGTTTTTTTTTTCTTGAATGATAGGCAGTGCATCTGTAAGTTTATGATAGTACGTAACTGCGCTCGCCCCAACGGTCACACCGTAAAACATATTATCTCGAAAAAAGGGCTGGCCCCTAAAATTAAGGGACTGGAGGGGCCGAAATTTTTTCTTTATATCTCAAAAAGTATTAAGAATTTGTAATACGTCAAAGAAGCAAAGTTGTTCAAAATGTCAAGCTGAATCTATTAGAGTCGTCAAAATACGTCCGGCGTCGTCACTTCCGGCCAATCCGGAAGTAGTCGGAAAATGAGTATTTTTGCCGTTCTTGACAGGTTTTTGGGTAAGATATGTCTCTGGGAGCATAAAAATGAAGTTTCCGTCCGTCGTCGTCACTTCTGGTCAAACCGGAAGTAGCAAAAAATAGCTTATTTTTGCATTAATTAACATAGCTTTAGAGGAGTCAACCCATTTTTAGGTGTTATTTCTCATTTTTGTTCAAAATGAAAGCTAATTCCGGTACAACAGGACGAAAGACCTACTCGTTGCTTTGCAAAGAGCTTTGCTCTAGTTAGGGTCTTCCGTCTCCAACGGAAGACCCTTCTATTATTGTATTGTTTCTTTTTCACTTTTATTATTATTATTATTATTATTATTCCACTTTTTCTTTACAATTTTTGTGCAGACGATTTCTCAAAAAAGGTTTGATCGATTTTAATGAAATTTTCAGTGATGATGTGTTTTGATCTGAAGATGATCCTTTTTTGTTCAAATCCTAAAAATTCACTTCCGGTCGGAAGTTATCGCCCTTTAATCGAATTTTTAGTGACCATTTTGTCGACACAAAAACTCAAAAACGACAAAAGCTAGAATGCTGTCATTTTCAGGGCTAATAGACAACATATTGTAGTTTTGCACCTATACTTTCAAATCTTCCGGAAGTGCTTAGTATGGAAGCTCGGTAAGGGTCAAAAAATTAGGACACGAAACATGTCTGATTTTTTGAGACATTTTTCACCATATCTTTTTAAGTATAATTATTTTGTTAAAACATACTGAACATAATTTGTGCAGAATAACAAGATCTTTAATATGATATCAAGGAAAAAGTGCTGACTCATCACATTAAGGACCAAAAGGGGCCAAAAATCTTTTTTCGATAACTCTTTAACAATCAATATTTTGTTATACATTACTGAAGCAAAGATGTTTATCTCAACAATCTTCAACTATACATAATCATTTTTTGTCGTATGGTACATAATTAGGGGCCACAAGGGGCCAGAATGCTCAATCTTTGACGCTTTATATCTCGAAAGTGAGAAATATTTTGATAAGTAATATTGAACAAAAGATGTTCAAAATAATGTTTTATACAATATGCAACCTTTCAGTTTTCGTTAAACGTCCCCGTTAGGGAGTTAAAGGGTTGGCCCCTAAATATTTCTTTTGCATATAACTCGAAAACGAAAAAGAATCTCTGAATAGTTGTTGAACAAAATGTGTTCAAAATCTTAAGAGCTTTAAGATGAAATGAAGAAAAAGGGACTGGGCCCTTTGTCTTTTTTCGATAATTCTTTAGCAGTCATATTTTGTTAAACATTACTGAAGCAAAATGTTTATCTCAACCATTTACAACTGTATATTATGATTTTTAAGTACATAATTGCTAAATCTTTGACGCTTTATATCTCGAAAGAGAAATATTTTGATAAGTAATATTGAACAAAAGATGTTCAAAATCATGTTCTGAACAATATGCAACCTTTCATTTTTTTAATCCCCATTAAGGAGTTCAAGGGTTGGCCCCTAAATATTTCTTTTGCATATAACTCGAAAACGATTCAGAATCTCTATATTGTTGAACAAAAAATGTTCAAAATCATAAGTTTAAGTCGCAATGATAACTCTTTATCAGTTACTGACATAATTAGGGGCCACAAGGGGCCAGAATGCTTAATCTTTGACGCTTTATATCTCGAAAGTGAGAAATATTTTGATAAGTAATATTGAACAGAAGATGTTCAAAATAATGTTCTAAACAATATGCAACCTTTCAATTTTCACTAAACGTCCCCGTTAGGGTTGGCCAAATATTTCTCATGCAAATAACTCGAAATGAAAAAGAATCTCTGAAAGGGTTGGCCCCTAAATATTTCTATTTGCATATAACTACGAAAACGTAAATGATATCTCTGAGAGTAGTTGTTGAACAAAATGTGTTCACAATTTTTCACAAGAGCTTTAAGATGAAATGAAGAAAAAGTGGCAAGGGCGGTGGGCCTATAGGGGCCAAGAGGGCCTATCTTTAATCGATAACTCTTAAGCAGTTGATATTTTGTAATACATTACTGAAGCAAAGATCTTTTTCTCAACCATTTACAACTATATATTATGATTTTTAAGTCACATGGTACATGATTAGGGGCCACAAGGGGCCAGAATGCTCAATCTTTGACGCTTTATATCTCGAAAATGAGAAATGTTTTGATAAGTAATATTGAACAAAAGATGTTCAAGATAATGTTCTAAACAATATGCAACCTTTCATTTTTCGCTAAACGTCCCCGTGAGGGAGTTAAAGGGTTGGCCCCTAAATATTTCTTTTGCATATAACTCGAAAACGAAAAAGAATCTCTGAATAGTTGTTGAATAAAATGTGTTCACAATCTTAAGAGCTTTAAGATGAAATGAAGAAAAAGGGACTGGGCCCTCAAGTTAGGGGCCAAGAGGACCTAAAAGTCTTTAATCGATAACTCTTAAGCAGTTGATATTTTTTTTAATACATTACTGAAGTAAAGATCTTTTTCCCAACCATTCACAACTATATATTATGATTTTTAAGTCGCATGGTACATAATTAGGGGCCACAAATAATGACGCTTTATATCTAAAATGAGAAATATTTTGATAAGTAATATTGAACAAAAGATGTTCAAAATAATGTTCTAAACAATATGCAACCTTTCAATTTTCACTAAACGTCCCCGTTAGGGAGTTAAAGGGTTGGCCCCTAAATATTTCTTTTGCATATAACTCGAAAACGAAAATGAATCTCTGAATAGTTGTTGAACAAAATGTGTTCACAATCTTAAGAGCTTTAAGATGAAATGAAGAAAAAGTGGCTGGGCCCTCAAATTAGGGGCCAAGAGGGCCTAAAAGTCTTTAATCGATAACTCTTAAGCAGTTGATATTTTGTAATACATTACTGAAGCAAAGATCTTTTTCTCAACCATTTACAACTATATATTATGATTTTTAAGTCACATGGTACATGATTAGGGGCCACAAGGGGCCAGAATGCTCAATCTTTGACGCTTTATATCTCGAAAATGAGAAATGTTTTGATAAGTAATATTGAACAAAAGATGTTCAAGATAATGTTCTAAACAATATGCAACCTTTCATTTTTCGCTAAACGTCCCCGTTAGGGAGTTAAAGGGTTGGTCCCTAAATATTTCTTTTGCAAATAACTCGAAAACGAAAATGAATCTCTGAATAGTTGTTGAACAAAAAGTGTTCACAATCCTAAGAGCTTCAAGATGATATCCAGAAAAAAGGGCTGGGCACTCAAATTAGGGACCAAAAAGGGCCATAAGTCTTTTTTCGATAACTCTTTAACAGTCAATATTTTGTTATACATTACTGAAGCAAAAATGTTTATCTCAACAATCTACAACTGTATATTATGATTTTAATGTCGTATATTACATAATTAGGGGCTACAAGGGGCCAGAATGCTAAATCTTTGATGCTTTATATCTCGAAATTGAGAAATATTTTGACAAGTAATATTGAACAAAAGATAATCAAAATCATGTTCTGAACAATATGCAACCTTTCATTTTTCGCTAAACGTCCCCATTAAGGAGTTGAAGGGTTGGACCCTAAATATTTCTTTTGCGAATAACTCGAAAACGAAAAAGAATCTCTGAATAATTGTTGAACAAAAAGTGTACAAAATCCTAAGAGCTTCAAAATAAAATCCAGGAATAGGGGCTGGGCACTCAAATAAGGGGCCAAAAGGGGCTTAAAGTCTTTTTTCGATAACTCTTTAACAGTCAATAATGTGTTATACATTACTGAAGCAAAAATGCTTATCTCAACAATCTACAACTGTATATTATGATTTTGAAGTCCTACATTACGTAATTAGGGGCCACAGGGGGCCAAAAAAGTTAAATATTTGACGCTTTATATCTCAAAAGTGAGAAATATTTTGATAAGTATTATTGAACAAAAGATGTTCAAAATCATCTTCTAAACAATCTGCAACCTTTAATTTTTCGCTAAACGTCCCCATTAGAGAGTTGAAGGGTTGGCCCCTAAATATTACTCTTGCAAATAACTCGAAAACGAAAAAGAATCTCTGAATAAGTTGTTGAACAAAAAGTGTTCAAAATCATGAGAGCTTTAATGATATGAAGAAAAAGGGCTGATCCCTAATATTAGGGCCTTTAGGGGCCAAAAGTCATTTTGAATCTTTATGTTCAATGTCTTTTTAAGATATGGAAAAATATTATTTAATGAAAATCTCATTATAAAATTTATCTCATCTTACAAAATGAAGAATGTTGTTCAAAGAGATTTAACAGAAGGCTCGTCTTAAAAAGAAACCCTTATTATCTTGTTTCTTTTTCTTTTTATATTACTTCGTTCACGGAAGACCTCTTTTTTCCTTTTTTTATTTTATTAGGGTCTTCCGTCTTCAGCGGAAGACCCTTCTATTATTCTATTGTTTCTTTTTCACTTTTATTATTCTTTTTTTCTTACAAATTTTGTGCAGAGGATTTCTCGAGATGGCGGCCGATTTTTAAATTTTAGGTTGATGATCTCAAACTAAGTTTTGCATTTGTTTTGAAAGTCACTTCCGGTAGAAGTTATCGCCCTTTATCGAAATTTTAAAGACCATTGTCGAGCAGAACTCAAAAGCTCACTAAAAGCTGAGTTTTTTCAGGATAGTAGAGGACATGTTGTAATGTGCACCTGGGTTTTCAAATTTTCCGGAAGTGCTAGCAATGAAGCTCGTAGGGGTCAAAATTTAGGACACGAATCATGACTGATTTTTTAGAATTTTGCATCATATCTTTTGAAATAATTATTTTGTTAAAACATACTTTAACAAAATTTTGCAAAATACAAGATCTTTTAAAAAGATATCAAGAAAAAAGTGCTGACTCATCACATTAGGGGCCGAGAAGGGCCAAAGTCTTTAATCGATAACTCTTTAGCAGTAAAAATTTTGTAATACATTACTGAAGCAAAGATGTTAATCTAAACAATCTGCAACTATATATTATGATTTTAATGTCGTATGGTACATAATTAGGGGCCAAAAGCCAGAATTCTAAATCTTTGACGCTTTATATCTCGAAAGTGAGAAAGATTTCGATAAGTAATATTGAACAAAAGATGTTCAAAATCATGTTCTGAACAATATGCAACCTTTCATTTTTAGCTTAACGTCCCCATTAGGGAGTTGAAGAGATGGCCCCTAAATATTTCTTATGCAAATAACTCGAAAACAAAAAAGAATCTCTGAATAGTTGTTGAACAAAAAGTGTTCAAAATCTTAAGAGCTTTAAGATGAAATCAAGAAAAAGGGGCTGGGCACTCAAATTAGGGGCCAAAAAGGGGTCTTAAAGTCTTTTTTCGATAACTCTTTAACATCAAAAATTTTGTAAAACATTACTGAAGCAAAAATGTTTATCTCAACAATCTACCACTGTATATTTGATTTTAATGTCGTAT